>NC_092285.1:7596746-7824246 GCF_036320965.1 Panulirus ornatus
TCAACGCTCCCAGGACCCTCGGTCTCTCCCTCACCCTGTGACTCACCTCCGCTTCCATGGTTCCATCCGCTGCCAAATCCACTCCCAGATATCCAAAACACTTCACCTCCCGACCAACTTGTCCCCCAACTCCACTGAACCCAAGAACACCGCTCCCATCCACACCCACTCTCAACACACACACACTTCACCAAACTTAGTCACCAACTTATGCAGTATCATCAGCGAACAACAACTGACTCACTTCCCAAGCCCTCTCATCCACAACAGACTACACACTTACCCCTCTCTCCAACTGCATACTCGCCCCTCACTCCAAAACTCCTGCATTCACCTACCCAACAACCCCATCCACAAACAAACCAAACAGCCATGGAGACATCACGCACCCCTGCCGCAAACCGACACCAACCGGGAACCAATCACTCTCCTCTACCCCCACTCACACATATGCCCCTCACCCCCAACAAAAACCTTTCATCGCTTCCAGCAACTTACCTCCCACACCACACACTCCCAACATCCTCCACAAAGCATCTCCATCAACCCCATCACATGGCTTCCCCACATCCACAAACGGCATATACAAATCCATCTGCCCCTCCAAGCACCCCCCCCCCCCACACTCCCCAAAGCAGACACCCAATCCACACATCCTCCACCACTTCTGAAACCACACTGTTCTTCCCCAATCTGATGCTCTGTACATGCCTTTACCCTCTCAATCACTGCCCTCCCATAAAATTTCCCAGGAATACTCAACAAACTTATACCTCTGTTATTTGAACACTCACCATTATCCCCTTTGCCTATATATATATATATATATATATATATATATATATATATATATATATATATATATATATATATATATTAACTTTCTTCTTCCACACACTTTACCAAACTCAGTCACCAGCTTCTGCAGTTTCTCACATGAATCAGCCACCAGCGCTGTATCATCAGCGAACAACAACTGACTCACTTCCCAAGCTCTCTCATCCCCAACAGACTTCATACTTGCCCCTCTTTCCAAAACTCTTGCATTTACCTCCCTAACAACCCCATCCATAAACAAATTAAACAACCATGGAGACATCACACACCCCTGCCACAAACCTACATTCACTGAGAACCAATCACTTTCCTCTCTTCCTACATGTACACATGCCTTACATCCTCGATAAAAACTTTTCACTGCTTCTAACAACTTTCCTCCCACACCATATATTCTTAATACCTTCCACAGAGCATCTCTATCAACTCTATCATATGCCTTCTCCAGATCCATAAATGCTACATACAAATCCATTTGCTTTTCTAAGTATTTCTCACATACATTCTTCAAAGCAAACACCTGATCCACACATCCTCTACCACTTCTGAAACCACACTGCTCTTCCCAATCTGATGCTCTGTACATGCCTTCACCCTCTCAATCAATACCCTCCCATATAATTTACCAGGAATACTCAACAAACTTATACCTCTGTAATTTGAGCACTCACTCTTATCCCCTTTGCCTTTGTACAATGGCACTATGCATGCATTCCGCCAATCCTCAGGCACCTCACCATGAGTTATACATACATTAAATAACCTTACCAACCAGTCAACAATACAGTCACCCCCTTTTTTAATAAATTCCACTGCAATACCATGTGAATAAGAGCAAGGTTATTAGGTACAGTAGGGTTGAGGGTCAAGTCAATTGGGAGGTAAGTTTGAATGGAGAAAAACTGGAGGAAGTGAAGTGTTTTAGATATCTGGGAGTGGATCTGGCAGCGGATGGAACCATGGAAGCGGAAGTGGATCATAGGGTGGGGGAGGGGGCGAAAATTCTGGGGGCCTTGAAGAATGTGTGGAAGTCGAGAACATTATCTCGGAAAGCAAAAATGGGTATGTTTGAAGGAATAGTGGTTCCAACAATGTTGTATGGTTGCGAGGCGTGGGCTATGGATAGAGTTGTGCGCAGGAGGATGGATGTGCTGGAAATGAGATGTTTGAGGACAATGTGTGGTGTGAGGTGGTTTGATCGAGTGAGTAACGTAAGGGTAAGAGAGATGTGTGGAAATAAAAAGAGCGTGGTTGAGACAGCAGAAGAGGGTGTTTTGAAGTGGTTTGGGCACATGGAGAGGATGAGTGAGGAAAGATTGACCAAGAGGATATATGTGTCGGAGGTGGAGGGAACGAGGAGAAGAGGGAGACCAAATTGGAGGTGGAAAGATGGAGTGAAAAAGATTTTGTGTGATCGGGGCCTGAACATGCAGGAGGGTGAAAGGAGGGCAAGGAATAGAGTGAATTGGAGCGATGTGGTATACCGGGGTTGACGTGCTGTCAGTGGATTGAATCAAGGCATGTGAAGCATCTGGGATAAACCATGGAAAGCTGTGTAGGTATGTATATTTGCGTGTGTGAACGTATGTATATACATGTGTATGGGGGGGTTGGGCCATTTCTTTCGTCTGTTTCCTTGCGCTACCTCACAAACGCGGGAGACAGCGACAAAGTATAATAAATAATAAATATATATATTATTTATTTATTCATTTTGCTTTGTCGCTGTCTCCCGCGTTAGCGAGGTAGCGCAAGGAAACAGACAAAAGAATGGCCCAGCCCGCCCACATACACATGTATATACATACACGTCCACACACGCAAATATACATACCTATACATCTCAACGTACACATATATATACACACACAGACATATACATATATACACATGTACATAGTTCATACTGTCTGCCTTTATTTGTTCCCTTGCTCCCATCGCCACCTCGCCACACATGGAATAATAACCCCCTCCCCCCTCATGTGTGCGAGGTAGCGCTAGGAAAAGACACCAAAGGCCCCATTCGTTCACACTCAGTCTCTAGCTGTCATGAAATAATGCACCGAAACCACAGCTCCCTTTCCACATCCAGGCCCCACACAACTTTCCATGGTTTACCCCAGAATCTTCACATGCCCTGGTTCAATCCATTGACAGCACGTCGACCCCGGTATACCACATCGTTCCAATTCACACCTATTCCTTGCACGCCTTTCACCCTCCTGCATGTTCAGGCCCCGATCACTCAAAATCTTTTTCACTCCATCTTTCCACCTCCAATTTGGCCTCCCACTTCTCCTTGTTCCCTCCACCTCTGACACATATATCCTCTTGGTCAATCTTTCCTCACTCATTCTCTCCATGTGACCAAACCATTTCAAAACATCCTCTTCTGCTCTCTCAACCACACTCTTTTTATTTCCACACATCTCTCTTACCCTTACGATACTTACTCGATCAAACCACCTCACACCACATATCGTCCTCAAACATCTCATTTCCAGCACATCCATCCTCCTCCGCACAACTCTATCCATAGCCCACGCCTCACAACCATATAACATTGTTGAAACCACTATTCCTTCAACATACCCATTTTCGCTTTCTGAGATAATGTTCTCGACTTCCACACATTCTTCAACGTTCTCAGAACTTATGCCCCCTCCCCCACCCTATGATTCACTTCCGCTTCCATGGTTCCATCTGCTGCCAAATCCACTCCCAGAAATCTAAAACACTTCACTTCCTCCAGTTTTTCTCCATTCAAACTTACTTCCCAATTGACTTGTCCCTCAACCCTGCTGTGCCTAGTAACCTTGCTCTTATTCACATTTACTCTCATTTTTCTTCTTTCACACACTTTACCAAACTCAGTCACCAGCTTCTGCAGTTTCTCACACGAATCAGTCAGTCACCAGCGCTGTCTCATCAGTGAACAACAACTGACTCACTTCCCAAGCTCTCTCATCCACAACAGACTGCATACTTGCCCCTCTTTCCAAAACTCTTGCATTCACCTCCCTAACAACCCGATCCATAAACAAATCAAACAACCATGGAGACATCACACACCCCTGCTGCAAACCAACATTCACTGACAACCAATCACTTTCCTCTCTTCCTACATGTACACATGCCTTACATCCTCGATAAAAACTTCTCACTGCTTCTAACAACTTGCCCCCCACACCATATATCCTTAATACCTTTCACAGAGCATCTCTATCAACTCTATCTGTGCCTTCTTCAGATCCATAAATGCTACATACAAATCCATTTGCTTTTCTCACATACATTCTTCAAAACAAACACCTGATCCACATATCCTCTACCACTTCTGAAATAACAGTGCTCTTCCCCAATCTGATGCTCTGTACATGCCTTCACCCTCTCAATCAATACCCTCCCATATAATTTTCTAGGAATACTCAACAAACTTTTTTTTTTTTTTTTTTTTTTTTTTTTTTTTTTTTTTTTTTTTTTTTTTATACTTTGTCGCTGTCTCCCGCGTTTGCGAGGTAGCGCAAGGAAACAGACGAAAGAAATGGCCCAACCCCCCCCCCCCCATACACATGTACATACACACGTCCACACACGCAAATATACATACCTACACAGCTTTCCATGGTTTACCCCAGACGCTTCACATGCCTTGCTTCAATCCACTGACAGCACGTCAACCCCTGTATACCACATGGCTCCAATTCACTCTATTCCTTGCCCTCCTTTCACCCTCCTGCATGTTCAGGCCCCGATCACACAAAATCTTTTTCACTCCATCTTTCCACCTCCAATTTGGTCTCCCTCTTCTCCTCGTTCCCTCCACCTCCGACACATATATCCTCTTGGTCAATCTTTCCTCACTCATTCTCTCCATGTGCCCAAACCATTTCAAAACACCCTCTTCTGCTCTCTCAACCACGCTCTTTTTATTTCCACACATCTCTCTTACCCTTACGTTACTTACTCGATCAAACCACCTCACACCACACATTGTCCTCAAACATCTCATTTCCAGCACATCCATCCTCCTGCGCACATCTCTATCCATAGCCCACGCCTCGCAACCATACAACATTGTTGGAACCACTATTCCTTCAAACATACCCATTTTTGCTTTCCGAGATAATGTTCTCGACTTCCACACATTTTTCAAGGCTCCCAAAATTTTCGCCCCCTCCCCCACCCTATGATCCACTTCCGCTTCCATGGTTCCATCCGCTGCCAGATCCACTCCCAGATATCTAAAACACTTCACTTCCTCCAGTTTTTCTCCATTCAAACTCACCTCCCAATTGACTTGACCCTCACCCCTACTGTACCTAATAACCTTGCTCTTATTCCCATTTACTCTTAACTTTCTTCTTCCACACACTTTACCAAACTCAGTCACCAGCTTCTGCAGTTTCTCACATGAATCAGCCACCAGTGCTGTATCATCAGCGAACAACAACTGACTCACTTCCCAAGCTCTCTCATCCCCAACAGACTTCATACTTGCCCCTCTTTCCAGGACTCTTGCATTTACCTCCCTAACAACCCCATCCATAAACAAATTAAACAACCATGGAGACATCACACACCCCTGCCGCAAACCTACATTTACTGAGAACCAATCACTTTCCTCTCTTCCTACACGTACACATGCCTTACATCCTCGATAAAAACTTATACCTCTGTAATTTGAGCACTCACTTTTATCCCCTTTGCCTTTGTATAATGGCACTACGCAAGCATTCCTCCAATCCTCAGGCAACTTGCCATGAGTCATACATACATTAAATAATCTTACCAACCAGTCAACAATACAGTCAGCCCCCCTTTTTAATAAATTCCACTGTAATACCATCCAAACCCACTGCCTTGCCAGCTTTCATCTTCTGCAAAGCTTTTACTACCTCTTCTCTGTTTACCATACCATTTCCCTGACCCTTCTCACCTCGCACACCACCTCGACCAAAACACCCTATATCTGCCACTCTTTCATCAAACACATTCAACAAACCTTCAAAATACTAACTCCATCTCCTCACATCACAACTACTTGTTGTCACCCTCTCCATATTAGCCCCCTTCACTAACGTTCCCATTTTTTCTCTTATATAGCTGATGTTATATAAGGCAATAACTGTACATCTATGATAATGTGGGGTTAAATAATGCACTAGTACAATAACCAATTCTAAAAAACATCAACACCTGTGAACACCTCATTTAACCTCCCTACAAATCATGGCTGATCTAAATATCAAACATTCTCGTCATAATAAGCCACACCCATTACTCACACACATGAAATCAGATGTTAACAGACGACATGGTAAGCAGCCATGCAATCTATAATGACAGAAAAATATGATGCTGATGTATTTCCATGAGTATTAAATCCACTGCATTAACCCGACAAATTCTCCTGTATATGTGACACCTTCTTCAATTACCTTATCTGATATCATTTCACATTTAAATACTCAAACACATGCTCTGCATACATTTTTAAATGACTACCTAAACACTATGCACACACTGCAGAACAAGAGGTGAACGATATTCCGTACACCCACATATCCGGCAATTGATATAAAGTTTTCCATTAGCTTTTGATGTTTTTAGTACGATTCTGACCTTCATTTCTGCTGCAAATCATCAACTTTTGAGATATCCCCCCCACCTTTTTATCCAATGATAATGGGGGACCCCAACTGGAGACTTGGGTGCAGGAGACTCATAGAGCAGTAATTTGAGATAGAAGTAAAGGTCATAATATTTCAAAAGACATCAAAAACAATAAAAATTACAATGTCAACCAAACCCAACCTAACCTAGCTAAGTTTGCATGATAAAATAAGAAAATTCTTTTATCTGAACTTCAAACAAAATGTTCCGTTCATCATGACTAAAATTTTCCTTCATAAGATACATTAATTAGTCTAGAAATAAAACCAGCTCAAAGATACTATATTATTATATATATATATATATTTTTTTTTTTTTTTATACTTTGTCGCTGTCTCCCGCGTTTGCGAGGTAGCGCAAGGAAGCAGACGAAAGAACGGCCCAACTCACCCACATGTATATACATACACGTCCACACACGCAAATATACATACCTACACAGCTTTCCATGGTTTACCCCAGACGCTTCACATGCCTTGCTTCAATCCACTGACAGCACGTCAACCCCTGTATACCACATGGCTCCAATTCACTCTATTCCTTGCCCTCCTTTCACCCTCCTGCATGTTCAGGCCCCGATCACACAAAATCTTTTTCACTCCATCTTTCCACCTCCAATTTGGTCTCCCTCTTCTCCTCGTTCCCTCCACCTCCGACACATATATCCTCTTGGTCAATCTTTCCTCACTCATTCTCTCCATGTGCCCAAACCATTTCAAAACACCCTCTTCTGCTCTCTCAACCACACTCTTTTTATTTCCACACATCTCTCTTACCCTTTCATTACTTACTTGATCAGACCACCTACCACCACATAATGTCCTCAAACATTTCATTTCCAAAACATCAATCCTCTTCCATGCAACCCTATCTATAGCCCACACCTTGCAACCATATAACATTGTTGAAACCACTATTCCTTCAAACATACCCATTTTTGCTTTCCGAGATAATGTTCTCGACTTCCACACATTTTTCAAGGCTCCCAAAATTTTCGCCCCCTCCCCCACCCTATGATCCACTTCCGCTTCCATGGTTCCATCCGCTGCCAAATCCACTCCCAGAAATCTAAAACACTTCACTTCCTCCAGTTTTTCTCCATTCAAACTTACTTCCCAATTGACTTGACCCTCACCCCTACTGTACCTAATAACCTTGCTCTTATTCACATTTACTCTCAACTTTCTTCTTCCACACACTTTACCAAACTCAGTCACCAGCTTCTGCAGTTTCTCACATGAATCAGCCACCAGCGCTGTATCATCAGCGAACAACAACTGACTCACTTCCCAAGCTCTCTCATCCACAACAGACTGCATACTTGCCCCTCTTTCCAAAACTCTTGCATTTACCTCCTTTACAACCCCATCCATAAATATATATATATATATATATAGATATATATATATATAGATATATATATATATATAGATATATATATATATATAGAGAGAAGCAGTGATAGCTTGTGCAAAAGATGCATGTGGCATAAGAAAGGTGGGAGGTGGACAGATTAGAAAGGGTGGGATGAAGAAGTAATATTGTTAGTGAGAGAGAAGAGAGAGGTATTTGGATGACTTTTGCATGGCAGTAGTGCAAATGAAAGGGAGATGTATAAAAGAGAGTGGCACGAGGTCAAGAGAAAGGGGCAAGAGGGCAAATGAGAGTTGGGGTGAGAGAGTATCATTAAATTTTAGGGAGGATAAAAAGAAGTTTTGGAAGGACGTAAATAACATGTGCAAGACAAGAGAACAAATGAGAACATTGGTGAAGGGGGCTAATGGGGAGGTAATAAGTAGTGATGAAGTGAGAAGGAGATGGAGTGAGTATTTTGAAGGCTTGTTGAATGCGTTTGATGATATAGTGGTAGACATAGGGTGTTTTGGTCGGGCTAATGTGCGAAGTGAGAGGGTCAGGGAGAATGGTTTGGTAAAGAGAGAAAAGGTAGTGAAAGCTTTGTGGAAGATGAAAGCCAGCAATGTGGCAGGTTTGGATGGTAATGCAGTGGAATTTGTTAAAAAAGGGGGGTGACTGTGTTGTTAATTGGTTGGTAAGGATATTCAGTGTATGTATGGACCATGGTGAAGTGCCTAAGGATTGGCGGAATGCATGCATAGTGCCGCTGTACAAAGGCAAAAGGGATGAAGGTGAGTGTTCAAATTACAGAGGTATAAGTTTGTTGAGTATTCCTGGGAAATCATATGGGAGGGTATTGATCGAGAGGGTAAAGGCATGTACAGAGCATCATACTGGAGAAGAGCAGTGTGGTTTCAGAAGTGGTAAAGGATGTGTGGATCAGGTGTTTGCTTTGAAAAATGTATGTGAGAAATACTTACAAAAACAGATGGATTTGTATGTAAGATTTATGGATCTGGAGAAGGCATATGATAGGGTTGATAGAGAGGCTTTGTGGAAGGTTTTAAGAGTATATGGTGTGGAAGGTAAGTTGATAGCAGTAAAAAGTTTTTACCAAGGATGTAAGGTAAATGTACAAGTAGGAAGAGAGGAAAGTAATTGGTTCCCAGTGAATGTCAATTTGCAGCAGGGGTGGGTAATGTTTCCATGGTCATTTAATCTGTTTATTGATGGGGTGGTTAGGGAGGTGAATGCAAGAGTTTTAGAGAAAGGGGCAAGTATAAAGTCCGTTGTAGATGAGAGGGCTGGGGAAGTGAGCGAATGAGTTGTTTGCTGATGATACAGTGCTGGTGGCTGATTCAGGTGAGAAATTGCAAAGGGTGGTGACTGAGTTTGGAAAAATGTGTTAAAGAAGAAAGTTAAGAGTAAATGTGAATAAGAGCAAGGTTATTAGGTTCAGTAGGGTTTAGGGACACGTTAATTGGGAAGTAAGGTTGAATGGAGAAAAACTGGTGGAAGTGAAGTGTTTTAGATGTCTGGGAGTGGACTTAGCAGCGGTTGGAACCATGGAAGCGGAAGTGAGTCACAGGGTGGGGGTGGGGGTGAAGGTTCTGGGAGCACTGAAGAATATGTGGAAAGAGAGAATATTATCTCGGAGAGTAAAAATGGGCATGTTTGAAGGAATAGGGGTTCCAACAATGTTATATGGTTGTACAGAGGAGGGTGGATGTGTCGGAAATGAAATGTTTGAGGACAATATGTGGTGTGAGGTGGTTTGATCAAGTAAGTAATGAAAGGGTAAGAGATATGTGTGGTAATAAAAAGAGTGTGGTTGAGAGAGCAGAAAAGGGAGTTGAAATGGTGTGGACACATGGAGAGAATGAGTGAGGAAAGATTGACAAAGAGGATACATGTATCAAAGGTGGAGGGAAGAAGTAGAAGCGTGAGACGAAATTGTAGGTGGAAGGATGGAGTGAAAAAGATTTTGAGTGATTGGGGCTTGAACATACATGAGGGTGAGAGGCATGCAAGGGATAGAGTGAATTGGAACAATGTGGTATACCGGGTTCAATGTGCTTTCAATGGACTGAACCAGGGCATGTGAAACGTCTGGGATAAACCATGGAAAGGTCTGTGGGCCTGGATTTGGATAGGGAGCTCACTGACCCCAGTATACATCATTTTTTTTTTTTTTTTTTCATACTATTCGCTATTTCCCGTGATAGCGAGGTAGCGTTAAGAACAGAGGACTGGGCCTTTGAGGGAATATCCTCACCTGGACCTCTTCTCTGTTCCTTCTTTTGGGAAAAAAAAAAAAAAAAAAAAAAAAAAAAAAAAAAAGACAAGTAATTTTTTCTGTCAAAACGTTTCTATCTAAAAAAACACACTCATACACAAGAAAACAAAGGTCTGATTTTAGCAAAGAAACTTCATATTGTGAACAATATACCTTTTGAAGCTACATTACGGGTGATCAGTACCTAAATCAGGGATTCTGCTGAATAAACTTGTTCAAAATCTACCAAAACTAAGATAAGAATACTTTTTATCAATTCACATTCTTAATGATAACTTACATAAACTGATGTGCCTTGGAAAAACATACTCCTAGCAAACTTCCTGCACATTTTCCCTGAAATACAAGTGAGAGTAAACTTTTCTCCTGCAAATACATTTTCATTAAGAAGGTATAATTCTAAAGGTTATAAGCAACAACTTTTATTTCTATTCCATTTGAACAACTTTATAATCCTTTATTTACAAAACGTGTACATACATAATGCATAAATACTATACATTTAAACCATAAAACATAGCAGCTGGATTATACCGTGTTTGTTGTAAGATTACGAGAGCAAAGTAGTCTCTCAATTATCTTAAAAAAGTTAACTCATAAGATTCCAGGAAACGTATTGGTGTATCACAAGTATCTATAACTACTATTGGCTTTGTATTCTAGTGACAGATAAGAACGTTCCCTAAAATTCCGATCGAACCTAACAGTGAAAATGGTTTTTCTTGAAATAATCTGAAAAGAATGGACTAAATATTTACAGTCTAAAGACATCTCAAATAAAACCTTTTGAACTGTACAACAGATGAAAGCACCCATGAAGAAACATGTAAGATATCACAACTTGTTAAGTATCCTAATCTCTCTCTTTTAAAGGCTTAAAAAATGTTACAATATTCGAAATACAGCTCGACATGGCTTATCCTTGTAATTATTAAGCACTGGTTTAATCAATTTTCCAATTTTGTATCTACAGGAAACAAATTGATTGTATGAAAAAAGGGGGAAAACCACAATATTCCAGCATGAGGAAACATGTTCACATGAAACAAAGTTCACTGATATAATGGACCCAAAAAGAACTCCAAACAAACATGCATCTTACCATATTGCAAGGCCATTCCTTTTTTAAGTGATAAGTGTTGTCATTCTTGCATGAGTGATAATGTATCTTGCCAATTCTCCCTCTGTACTGGGTCACATGACCTACAGGGATATACCAAAAACTTTTAACTGTATCTTGTAGTGGCAGTAAAAGTAGCTAAAGCAAATAAACTTATCGTGATACTTACACGAGAGCTTAGATCATCTAACTGTCCAGCATACTGAGATTCAAGATGTAAGTGGTCATCTTTCTCTTCGGCATCATGAAATTTGCTGAGCTGCAAAAATTCAGTGTAAAAACAAGTAAAATCTAAATGACCTCCATATTGTTATGTTTTAAGTACCATGAATGAGCACTACTAAATTTTGACTGTAGTTTGCATTTTCAGTATGTAAATGGTATTCCATATCTTGTATTCTTACTCATACAACACTGTTTCAATTAACTGCAAACAACAATAAATCAACCTAACTAACCTGACTAACCTAAGGAGCATGCCGAATACATCTCATGTCGTAACAATCTTGCTTTGTGATGGGACGTCTTTCCATTTACAGCAAAATAACATCTGTGTAGCTGTCATAACAGTTTTGGTTTGTGATGGGAGGTCTTTCCATTCACAGCAAAATAACATCGGCCAAGCTGTTGTAACAATCTTGGCTTGTGATGGGAGGTCTTTCCATTTACAGCAAAATAACATCGGCCAAGCTGTTGTAACAATTTTGGTTTGTGATGGGAGGTCTTTCCATTCACAGCAAAATAACATCAGCCAAGCTGTTGTAACAATCTTGGCTTGTGATGGGAGGTCTTTCCATTCACAGCAAAATAACATCTGCCTAGTGACTACAATACTTGTGCATTTGTAAAAGAATCATGTAGATACCGGTGCATGGCTTGGATGGAAAAACAAAATTCTCTCTTCACAGTGGGAGGATATTTTCATTCATCAGTTGAACGTGGCAGCACTAGAACAAAGCACCTTTATAATTCTTGCCTGTTGATAGTGTTACACCTGAATAATTTGGAAACTAACTCCCCTTCAGTAATGTAGGGTGTGAGAATATGCTGGAGTTTAGTACTCTAAATCCCAATGTCAATTTCAACACTGCAGCTACAAAGAGTGTGGACAATCCTTATGGATTTAGTAGGAAAACACAAATGCATCTCAAACAACTAAATATCTTGCAGATTCATACAAGTCTACTGTTCCAAATCAGATAAAAAATTATCTATGGAAAAGTGTGTATCCACATTCTAGTTAGTGGACTAAGGAATTCTAATCAACAAGCTTAAGATTCTAGGAAAATCCAAGTGGCTCTCATCTCTTTTCAACTCATGTCTGCAAGCAGCAATATAACCTTTGAGTTTCTAATATTTCACAAGATAAACGCTAAAACCCCTTTCTACACCTCTATCTCGGAGGGTTGAAGCACTACTATATTTTGACTGGACTTTTATTTCTGAACAATATGGCATCAATTGAACAAACTTTCTATCATCCCCAATTCAAGAGAAAATTTTGTTATACAGATACTTGAACTGCCTTACCAATAAGTAAATCCCATAAACACCACAGATAATCAGACTGGAATGCACTGGTCTCTCATATTCATTTACGATGAATTTTCTTATACATTAATTTGATGTTCTTCGTAACTACTTATAATTAACAATCCCTGATACTCTATACAAAGGATAATATCAGACTGATCTTTGGCTGGTATTACAGCCGAAATGCATAAGGTACAAATCACTCCACTGATATTCAACTAAAAATGTAGAGTAAGGGCTTTTGTCAACAGGTCATACACATATCTAGATATTATACACATATGTCTGGTAAATCCTCTTTAAGACACTGAAAAGATATCTTTCGCATATTTTCATGCTTGTGGTGACATTTTATGTACATGTTTAGATAGATTCTTCTTTAAATATGAACAGTTATCAAAACTTTCTTATATAATCTAATGTAAAAGTCTCACTATTTCACTTACATGAAAAAATATTTACATGTTTTTAGTTCCTGCCTAAATACAAAAAAATGTATAAATCATATGGATCACCTGTATGAGGATGAGAAGATTACCCTCACCTAAATAGCAAATTCTCTCCAAAATCAGTGGAGGATAACAAAGACATTAGAAATGATGTTGTTGGAATTTTTTTTTTTACCTTACTCCAATGCTGTCAAAAATAAAACAGCTTTCAGCTTCCCTTTCCAGGCTCAAAGTAGATACAACTAAAACTGTAGAACATCCCATTCAGTGATGCCTACAGTTGCTAACACAAGCATATAAAATAAAAACTGTTCACTAACCTGACAAAATCAACTAAAAGGAGGTGCTTATTCACTTCTGTGTTAGCTGTCAGAAGAGGAGCTTACTGAGAGGGTCTAAACAGATTTTCTACTTCACCTCACATTCAAACAAGCCTTTCTAATGACCCTGCAAGTTATAGCATTCTTAACACTCTCAGGTTCAGAAATTTTCTAAAAATCTCTCATCAATGATAAGAAAATATATTCCTAAACTACATGGAAAGTGAGTTCTTTCAAGTAAGAGGAAGAAAGAAAGTTCCCTTCATTAAAAAAAGAACACCTAATAGTCATAGGATCATACAACTCTCTTCATCATGAAAATAAATATGTTCATAACTGCATGTAGGTAAGTAGCCTTCTCAACCACATGAAAGTGATAATAAATAATATCTGAATGTGCAGGTCCGTATTACAGGTTGTTCTACCACATATGAGTCTCTCGTATCTCTCCAATGATGACATTTGCATTCTGAAGAGCCTGCAAAGGAAAGAAAATGAAAGCTAGTTAATATGAACTCATCCGACTTAAAAACCAAATTCTTTACATTCCTCAAAATCCTGTGGTTTTTTCATTGATACATTACTTTGTCTTTTCTAAATATAATGATCACAACTACTTGCACCCCGTTACACAGAGAACACTGGTCGACAAAGATTTTGTCCCATGGAAAGATAACACTGGTCAACAAAGATTTTGTCCCATGGAAATATACATCTGTTTTTATGTATTTTTGCATGCTGAATACTAATACATTTTCAGGATTTCTCTATTGCCCATAACTTTTTTGTTCCAGCATACTTGCATATCATTACATACAGTATTTATGTACCAGTGATCTAAGGAGGATTTGATACAAAAAGTTCAACAAACACAGCTATTTTCATTGTTTGTATAGTGCCATAGCTTCTTTTTGAAAGAACAAGCCTAGATAAGAGTCACTAAGGGTCTGCAGAAACACCTCTGGAAGTGTTGGGGCATTCAGTGTTCAATCCTGAGCAGCAGTTCTTTGTCAGTTGCAGGCTAGAACTAAATGTGTAAACAGTCTTTACTAATCTGTTGACAGATTGTGCTTTTGTGTATTCAAGTGTTGTGTCGATACCCCATCCACCATCATAATGCCAAGAAACTGTGTAAACAGTCCAAATTCTTTCTGCTACATCTGTGGCGAGTTGGCATTCTTATTGAAAGAGTATCATCAAATTTTAGGGAGAATAAAAAGATGTTATGGAAGGACAAGAGAACAAATGGGAACATCGGTAAAGGGGGGAAAGTGGGGAGGTAATAACAGGTAGTGATGAAGTGAGAAGGAGATGGAAGATTATTTTGAAAGGTTTGTTGAATGTGTTTGATGACAGATTGGCAGATATAGGGTGTTTTGGTCAGGGTGGTGTGCAAAGTGAGTGGGTTAGGGAGAATGGTATGGTAAAGAGAGAAGAGGTAGTGAAAGATTTGCAGATGAAATCCGGCAAGGTGGTGGGTCTGGATAGTATTGCAGTGGAATTTATTATAAAAAGGGGATGACTGTTGTTGATTGGTTGGTAGGGACATTCTATGTATGTATGGACCATGGTGAAGTGCCTATGGATTGGTGGAATGCATGCATAGTGCCACTATACAAGAGCAAAGGGGATAAAGGAGAGTGTTCAAATTAGAGGCATAAATCTGTTGAGTATTCTTGGGAAATTATATGGGAGGGTGTTGACTGAGAGGGTGAAGGCATGTACAGAGCATCAGACTGGGGAAGAGCAGTGTGGTTTCAGAAGTGAAAGAGGATGTGTGGAACAGGCGTTCGCTTTGAACAGTGTATGCGAGAAATACTTAGAAAAACAAATGGATTTGTGTGTAGCATTTATGGACTTGGAGAGAGATCATATGATAGGGTTGATGGAGATGCTTTGTGGAAGGTTTTAAGAGTATATGGTGTGAGAGGTAAGATGCCAAAAGCAGTCAAGTTTTTACCAAAGATGTAAGGCATGTGTACGAGTAGGAAAAGAGGAGAGTGATTGGTTCCCAGTGAATGTCGGTCTGTCGCAGGGGTTGTTTACTTTGTTTATGGATGAGGTGGTCAGGGAGGTAAATGCAAGAGTTTTGGAGAGGGAGGCAAGTATGCAGTCTGTTGGGGATGAGAGGGCCTGGGAAGTGAGTCAGTTGTTGTTTGTGATGACAGAGCTCTAGTGGCTGATTCATGTGAGAAGCTGCAAAAGTTGGTGAATGAGTCTGGAAAGGTGTGTGAAAGGAGAAAGTTGAGAGTAAATGTGAATAAGAGCAAGGTTATTAGGTTCAGTAGGGTTGAGGGACAAGTTAATTGGGATGTTAGTTTGAATAGAGAAAAACTGGAGGAAGTGAAGAATTTCAGATATCTTTAAGTGGACTTAGCAGCAGATGGAACCATGGAAACGGAAGTGAGTCACAGGGTGGGGAAAGGGGCAAAGGTTCTAGAAGTGATGAAGAATGCATGGAAGGTGAGAACATTATCTCAGAACAAGAATGGGTATGTTTGAAGGAATAGTAGTTCCAACAATGTTATATAGTTGTGAGGCATGGGCACTAGATAGGGTTGTACAGGGGAGGGTGGATGTGTTGAAAATGAAATGTTAGAGGATAATATGTGGTGTGAGGTGGTTTGATCGAGTAAGTAATGAAAGGGTAAGAGAGGTGTGGAAATAAAAAGAAAGTGGTTGAGAGAGTAGAAGACAGTTTGTTGAAATGGTTTGGAAATATAGAGAGAATGATTGAGGAAAGATTGACAAAGAGGATATATGTGTCAGAGGTGGAGGGAACAAGGAGAAGCACGAGACCAAATTTCAAGGTGGAAGGATGGAGTGAAAAAGATTTTGAGCGACTGGGGCCTGAACATACAGGAGGGTGAGAGGCATGCAAGGAATAGAGTGAATTGGAACGATATGGTATACCAGGGTTGACATGCTGTCAATGGACTGAACCAGGGCATGTGAAGCATCTGGGGTAAACCATGGAAAGATCTGTGGGGCCTAAATGCGGACAGGGAGCTGTGGTTTCAGTGTATTACAAATGACAGGCAGAGACTAAGTGTGAATGAATGTGGCCTTTTTTGTCTGTTTTCCTGGTGCTGCCTCGCTGAAGCGGGGGGTTGCAATGCTGTTTCCTGTGGGGTAGGGTAGCGACAGGAATGGATGAATGCAAGCGTGAATATGTACAAGTGTTTATATTCCTATGAGTCCACGGGGAAAATGAAACACGAAAAGTTCCCAAGTGCACTTTTGTGTAATAATCACATCATCAGGGGAGACACAAGAGAGAAATATAACAGGAATATCTTGATCATGGGCAAAATTGTGATCCTTTCCAATGTGTATATATGTATATGTCTGAGTATGTATGTATATGTTGATATGTATATGTATGATATGTGCATATATAGGCATTTATGTACATATATATGTTTATATGAGTGGATGGGCCATTCTTCATCTGTTTCCTGGTGCTACCTCGCTGACACGGGAAACAGCGATCACGAATAATAAATAAGTGTAATTAGTGTATATTACAGGGATCTGCCATGATGGGGTTTTACTACAAGTGAAAAGTCATCTTTCGTAACATTGTATCATTGTCAATGAATGAAAAGGAGTGCATTGATCAATGAACTTCACACTCCAAAGGAGTTCATCATTTCCTTCCAAATGATTGCACTGCAGGAGCCAAGTAAAAGGGGACCTGGGGTTATATATCTCTATAAAGTATAGAATCTTCCAGTATTACACCCTCCTTTCAACTATTTCTACCAAATGAAGAGCTTGACTGCTCGAGTTTTACCTTTATACAATTCTCAATAATAGCAGAACCTCAAATACATTTCAACCTTTCCACATTAAAAAATCTTACACCAATTCCACTGAAGTGTAACTACCTTGAACAGACATAAGATTAAATGTCCATTTCTTACAAAAAATGTTCCACTCTTTCTATAATCTTTAATCATACTCACAAAGCATTATATTCAACTGAGACACCCATACATTATTCAATTAAATTTTCTTACACATACACTTTTGCCATGGCCACCCTCTTGATGGGAGTTCTTAGAGGGATGTATATGTCAGATGTACAGACAGATAGATAGATAGATACACACATCTTCAGCCTGCTCATATCTTAAAAATCCATCTTTAACCTTGCCACCAAAGGAGGAAGCATGAATTTGAAAGTGCTCCTTCGTCATACATATGCTGCATTCTTAAATACACTTCAAGTTTAGGATTAATCACTGAATATCAAAGCTGGGGTATGTATTCTCATGACTTTAATATGATACTCAACAAGGTGATAAAAAGAGAAGTGAGCTTGTGGAACTGTTTGGAGGTAAGTTCTTTGTGGTGATGCTGGCTGATGTATCTTAAGTAACAGCTCATTCAACACAACTTGTCAAGAACTTGTAAAGTAATTGACTTCATATACTCCCAAATGAACTTACTATATACTACCTTACATCAACAAAATACTCCTCCATCTAGCATGCTACAGACCACATTTCAGAGATCAGTATTAGCATTTGAGTGAGGAGCTAGGTCCTTCATTTGATTCTCTGTTTGTATCATTTGTAATAGTTGTCCTCCATACCATAAACATAAAACATTACATATCCTCAAAACTAAGGTTCTTTACATGCTTCATTAAATATTTCCCTATATACATTTCTGTATGGTACAGAAAGTGGTGGCACAAGCTAGAAAGGTCTTGCTAAATCAGGTATTTCTCTATACCTCAACTATTTTTTCGTAGTTTAAAAAGTGAAACGGAAAAGAATGTCATCTAGATAATCATACTTTCATATCATACTTTTTTTTCATTATACTTAGTCACTGTCTCCCGAATTAGCGAGGTAGTGCAAGGAAACAGATGAAAGAATGGCCCAACCCACCCACATAAACGTGTATATACATAAATGCCTACACAAGCACATATACATACCCATACATTTCAATATATACATATACATACATACGCAGACATATACATACATACAAATGTACATATTCATATTTGCTGCCTTCATCCATACCCGTCACGACCCCACCACACATGAAATGGCACCCCCTTCCCCCTCATTTATTGTAATATCAATGATGTTCAATCACTTCCATAAATTTTTTTCTACCATATACCTAAACTTCTGTATATTTACAACACATTCATTCTCAAGTTAACCATTCATTCTCAAATCAACACTTCACATCCTTCCATTTACATGCTAATACAATACCTTTAACATTTCTGCAGCTTCTTTCCTGCGCTGTGCTATTTCAGGTGATTCTGAGAGAAAGTTATCAATCTCATCTGTGCGATACAAATGCTTGACGAGTTCTGACTGAAGGTTGTCCTTAACATGATTAACCAAGAAGTGCATTACAGCTTTAGGCACTTTATCCTGGATGCTTTTACGAACGATGTAGAAATACGTCTTGATGAGCCGCTCTGTGAATATAGGATATGAAGGGAGGGAAATTAGTCTCATATTTTTCACGCTAACCTCAGTTCTTTACCTATCTAATTCATGCTGCTTCCCAGTATCAGAGTAATACAGCACACAAAAGTCTTTCCCATATATTTCAGTCAGTGACCATCAAACCATTTAATGTCAAAGACCCAACAACAATACATGAAAAAGTTTGGTAGAGACAGATTTTTCTGAGACTCAAACAGGGCGAACCATGGAAGAGAGTTGAGGTTGTTGGCATTCAGATGGGTCTAGAAGGGCCACATGACAAGGTTAATCATAGTAATAAATATTACAGTACCTATATATTTTTTGTGGGGTCATTTTGAACACACAACCTGCTGGTGGATGACCATCCACTCATAATGGTGGTTGTATAGGAACTAAGGTTGGCAGAATTTTTTCCCTTACACCTTCTTATAGATGGAAAAGACCTCTAATGATCATTAATGGTAATCTAAGTTGGCTGGATATCTAAACAGAGGTAGGCAAGGCTAGAACATCAACTGATGTCAGCCACTGCTTAAGGGTTAATAGGGGATATCATTAAATTCCAGGAAATATTAATAGATTGCACCTCTAAACAGTACCTGATCGGTAAAATTACCTTATGAAGTAAATGTATTGTCTCTGACACCTGAAGGTTTTGAGATGGTCAGAAGCAAAAATATCACATACAGCATTGTGCACTGTATCTAATATCCAAGTTGAAAAGTGCAAAAAGATAATATGATATTGGTATAAATTGAAGTAAAAAGAAATGGTAACTATACAATGTAGCAGGCTCTGTAGAGGATGATTATGGAAAATTCAGAATGTAAAATCCGGGAATATTAAAATGCAGGGATCAATAAAAGGAAAGATTCTTCTGAGAGATCATTAGTAAAGCCAAATGGATAGATTCTTCTGAAGTTTCTATTATCATGAGTAATAAATCAATCCATCCATCAATCTATAAGATTCTGTTCAACATAAGTATCTGAACCATTTATCTAAGCAGATCTTAAGTACAAATGTGACAGAAAAAGATGAGACATCATTGAGGAAAAGATAGGGACAAGACCTGAAACCATCAAAACCAACAATTTGTATTCTGAAAGATCTACTAAAATCAATATGAAGCATTTCAATTATCAAGGACTTTAACATCCAAGAAACATTCTAATGACTGAAATTTCTAAATCTTTTCTGTAATTACTCATGTTAGACATAATGGCTTGAAATTCAATAAAGTCTTATAAAAATTCTCTATGCCATGACCTTGAAAACATAATTACTTTCCATGACCATACACTCTCTGTACATGAGCTTTAATATATATCAAAATGAAAATCTCTTACTCACCAATGACTTCACAGTCTTTAGTTTCCCTCTCTGTCAGTTTACGTGTTTGCTGGATGGGGACCTCTGGGAGAAGGTTCACTGGCTTCTGTGGAGACAGTATGCTGCCCTCAGGTTGTGGTGGTGGTGGTAGCTGGGGTACCTTCTCAATCTGTCAATGCACACCACACCCACACAGGGGGGGCACTAGTAAGCTGAAGCAGCTGCAGTGCATAAAGCGAGAAGTTTGCCATCCTTGTTAGAGGATAAATTAATGCTGTGCCAGAGACCCAGATGCATTAGTATCATGGTTGTTTTCTTATGGAAGCAAGCCTCAGCCTTAGGATTTAAGTACTGATGTGAGGTAGAACTGTCATGCCTGTGTTTTATCTAGACGTAGATATTTCAGTTCTGAATTAAAGTATTTTCTATTTACGTAAAATCCAATGATGATGTTTTTTAAGTAAAAAATTATCTCAATTTTGAAATTATGTCTAAGTCTACAATGTTGTCTCATGTAATGTCTGTTGATGTGCCACTTGCATGGTATCAACCAATTTTATTTACAAGTTCTTTAGCAAATATTCTATTTCTTTGAAAGTTCTATTTAGTAAAGTTTATCTTTTCTTGTAACAGTCTAAGAGAAACACTCATTATTTCAATCTAATCTTGAATATCAATGATATATATTTTGAGATAAACCACAAAAATATCAGTAAGAAAGTTTGAAGTATGGAAAAAGTTATTTCAAAATGATAAATGTTGGCAACCTTTCAGGTGTCCTATTAATGATTAATGCTTTATGAAAAATAATTATCTACAGCATCTGAGACCTATTCAGTCATTTATGCACAAAAATGGGATATTTGTAAAGAGAAGAAAAAATATTAGAAAAGTACTGATGAAAGCAATTCTGAACTTTTGAAAAGGTTATGTCAGCCTACTCTTAACTTCCCACCCATAGTCAAACAATGACGATATGACAAAAATATATCTACTGTATGGGTTATAGGCAAAATCCACTAAAATCAAGAGAAATTGCCATTTCATTCAGAAAACATCATAAAATCATAATTCTGACCCAAAACTTTAAATTCAAGTAGACAGTCCCCTTAGTCAAAGATATTCAATTGTCAACAAAAGGATGATAAAACATATCAAGAATTTCAAAAGGACCCAACGGTCTGATCCTATTCAACATTCCTTTGTATACATTCATATGAAAGATCTACATCTACTAAACACTGTCTGTCCTACTGCATATAGAGAGCAAAGAGAAGAGAAGTGTTGAGATCACAGAGCAAAAGCAATGCAAATATTCATGTCATATGATCTAAAGAATCTCTCAAGTTTGGTAACATCTCCTAAGTATGGTGAGCACAGGTGTTTGAAATTATTTCCATGACAGTACAGCTCACCTAATTACAAGCTATAATGCATATTCAAAATATCCAGTCCTAAATGTTTTCTAAAATACTGTCCATATATCTTGCTGGATCTAACAAGTATAAATGTTTTGTTTCTCACCTCAAAGTTGGATATCTGTCCAGAGAAGCTATAGTGTATGCTCTTATTACATTTTGATATATAAGAACGATAAGAATCATTTTTTTCAGAAAAATGTGAGAACCCAAGGGTCAAATTCTTGAGTTGCCAGGTATGGCACATCAGACAAAATTCATCAACAAGCATACCAAGTACTCCATAACTTCACCTCTGTAAGACTAGCTTTATGATTCACCATACATTTTTAACTGTTGCAACAAAGTCATTTTTCACCCCCAAAATGTGTTTCTCTGCATATGCAGATGTCGTCCCATGAGAAAGAGTCTAAGCATGTCTTATTGGCCATTTCAAAACCAAGGAAGGTGGAGAATGGGAAGGAACTATGGGTTATCAGCACAGATGTCTGTTATAAATGTCGTCTTAAACATCTACCACAGAACTCTACTGTAAGAGTTATACTGTACAAAGACCAATATCTGTTTTGAATAAAACATTATAATCCTAAAGTGTATATACATACCAAAAATATTCATGTGTCAGTGTTCTTATATGAGCTGCAGGCCAAGTGAGATTAAGTGACATACATCGTGACTAGGGCGGGACTGGTCATGCCATATTTTGACTGTAGTGGAGTGAATAGCGACTGCTCACTTACTTTGATCACCCAACATGGGAGAGGTTTCTGAATGCTACTCACACATGCACTTATATTTTTCAAACTTGATTGCCATTTTCTGCATTAGCAAGGTAGTGCCAGGAAATAGACAAGGAAAGACACGTTCACTCATATACACACATATTTACATATACATATACATATATATATGTATATGTTTTTATCGAGGATATAAGGCATGTGTACGTGAAGGAAGAGAGGAAAGTGATTGGTTCTCAGTGAATGTAGGTTTGCGGCAGGGGTGTGGGATGTCTCCATGGTTGTTTAATTTGTTTATGGATGGGGTTGTTAGGGAGGTGAATGCAAGAGTTTTGGAAAGAGGGGCAAGTAAGCAGTCTGTTGTGGATGAGAGAGCTTGGGAAGTGAGTCAGTTGTTGTTCGCTGATGATACAGCGCTGGTGGCTGATTCATGTGAGAAACTGCAGAAGCTGGTGACTGAGTTTGGTAAAGTGTGTGAAAGAAGAAAGTTAAGAATAAATGTGAATAAGAGCAAGGTTATTAGGTACAGTAGGGGTGGGGTTCAAGTCAGTTGGGAGGTAAGTTTGAATGGAGAAAGACTGGAGGAAGTGAAGTGGTTTAGATATCTGGGAGTGGATCTGGCAGCGGATGGAACCATGGAAGCGGAAGTGGATCATAGGGTGGGGGAGGGGGCGAAAATTCTAGGGGCCTTGAAGAATGTGTGGAAGTCGAGAACATTATCTCGGAAAGCAAAAATGGGTATGTTTGAAGGAATAGTGGTTCCAACAATGTTGTATGGTTGCGAGGCGTGGGCTATGGATAGAGTTGTGCGCAGGAGGATGGATGTGCTGGAAATGAGATGTTTGAGGACAATGTGTGGTGTGAGGTGGTTTGATCGAGTGAGTAACGTAAGGGTAAGAGAGATGTGTGGAAATAAAAAGAGCGTGGTTGAGAGAGCAGAAGAGGGTGTTTTGAAGTGGTTTGGGCACATGGAGAGGATGAGTGAGGATATATGTGTCGGAGGTGGAGGGAGCAAGAAGAAGAGTGAAAAAGATTTTGTGTGATCGAGGCCTGAACATGCAGGAGGGTGAAAGGAGGGCAAGGAATAGAGTGAATTGGAGCGATGTGGTATACCGGGGTTGACGTGCTGTCAGTGGATTGAATCAAGGCATGTGAAGCGTCTGGGGTAAACCATGGAAAGCTGTGTAGGTATGTATATTTGCGTGTGTGGACGTGTGTATATACATGTGTATGGGGGGGGGGGGTTGGGCCATTTCTTTCGTCTGTTTCCTTGCGCTACCTCGCAAACGCGGGAGACAGCGACAAAGTATATAAAAAAAAAAGTATGAATTATGTACTTGTGTATATATATATATGTCTGTGTGTGTATATATATGTGTACATTGAGATGTATAGGTATGTAAATTTGTGTGTGTGGACGTGTATGTATATACATGTGTATGTGGGTGGGTTGGGCCATTCTTTCGTCTGTTTCCTTGCGCTACCTCGCTAACGCGGGAGACAGCGACAAAGCAAAATAAATAAAATAAATAAATAGAGCGTGGTTGAGAGAGCAGAAGAGGGTGTTTTGAAATGGTTTGGGCACATGGAGAGAATGAGTGAGGAAAGATTGACCAAGAGGATATATGTGTCGGAGGTGGAGGGAACAAGGAGAAGAGGGAGACCAAACTGGAGGTGGAAAGATGGAGTGAAAAAGATTTTGTGTGATCGGGGCCTGAACATGCAGGAGGGTGAAAGGAGGGCAAGGAATAGAGTGAATTGGAGCAATGTGGTATACCGGGGTTGACGTGCTGTCAGTGGATTGAATCAAGGCATGTGAAGCGTCTGGGGTAAACCATGGAAAGCTGTGTAGGTATGTATATTTGCGTGTGTGGACGTATGTATATACATGTGTATGGGGGTGGGTTGGGCCATTTCTTTCATCTGTTTCCTTGCGCTACCTCGCAAACGCGGGAGACAGCAAAAAAAAAAAAAAAAAAAAAAAAAAAAAAAAAAAAAAATATATATATATATATATATATATATATATATATATATATATAGGGGATAGGGGAGAAAGAATACTTCCCACGTATTCCCTGCGTGTCGTAGAAGGCGACTAAAAGGGGAGGGAGCGGGTGGCTGGAAATCCTCCCCTCTCGTTTTTTTTTTTAATTTTCCAAAAGAAGGAACAGAGAAGGGGGCCAGGTGAGGATATTCCCTCTAAGGCCCAGTCCTCTGTTCTTAACGCTACCTCGCTAATGCGGGAAATGGCGAATAGTATGAAAGAAAGAAAAATATATATATATATATATATATATGCACAAATGCATGAAGGAAAAGAAAATAAGATAACGTATGCATTCTCTTCACTTCCCCCACACCCAATTGCCGACCTCTGCATCAGCAAGGTAGCACCAGGAAACAGACAGGAGAAAGGTCACAAGCACTCACACTCATTCTCTAGCTGTCATGCATAATGCAATGAAACAACAGCTCCCTATCTGTATCCAGGCCCCACAGGCCTTTCCATGGTTTACCCCAGACGTTACACATGCCCTGGTTCAGCCCATCTGACAGCATGTTAACCCCAGTATACCAAATCATTCCAATCCACACACTCCTTTCACCCTCCTGCATGTTTAGGCTCTGATTGATCAAAATCTCTCTCATGCCATCCTTCCATTTCCAATTTGGTCTCCCAGTTCCCTTTGCTCTATCCACTTCTGACACATAAATCCTCTCTGTCAACCTTTCCTCACTCATTCTCTTCATATGTCCAAACCGTTCAACACCCTCTTCTGCTCTCTCAACAACAATCTTTATATTTCCACACATCTCTCTTACCATTTCATCACTTACTTGATCACCAACCTCAAACCACATAATGTCCTCAAACATTTCATTTCCAACACATCCACTGTCCTCTATGCTATTCCTTCAAATATACCCAAATCGCATGTCTGTTGCTGCATTCCCTTGATAAAAAAGCTTGTCTTCTTATCATATGATCATACACAACCTTCACCACACATTCTGCATTATTCTCCTCCTCTTGTTGATTTTGGGGCCGAACTCTCAAGACCACTTTAACATTATCCTTGGAAGCAGCTCCAAACTGCTTCATTACTCAACTGCTTTATGAGGGCCTTCTTCTTCATTTACATCAAATCAGATCACTTCAGTATCAATTGGAATATAAAATATTTCACATTATTCAGTCAACTGTTTCCCTACACATTTGTTTTCCTCCCTCCTGTTTCACTTTTCCAAAAGAAGGAACAGAGAAGATGGCCAAGTGAGGATTTTTCCCTCTAAGGCTGTCATCTGTTCTTGACACTACCTTACTAATGCGGGAAATGGCGAAAAAGTATGGGAAAAAAAAAGGGAAGATTGATAAAGAGGATATAGGTGTCAGAGGTGGAGGGAACAAGGAGAAATGGGAGACCTAATTGGAAGTGGAAGGACGCACTGAAAAAGATTTTGAGCAATTGGGGCCTGAACATACAGGTGGGTGAAAGTCGTGCCAGGAATAGAGTGAATTCGAATGATGTGCTGTCAATGGACTGAACCAGGGCATGTGAAATGTCTGGGGTAAACCATGGAAAGACTGTGGGGCCTGGATGTGATTAGGAAGCTGTGGTTTTGGCGCATTACACATGACAGCCAGAGACTGAGTGAGAATGTGGCCTTTTTTGTCTTTTCCTGGCACTGCGCTGAAACGGGATAGCAATGCTGTTTCCTGTGGGGAAGGGTAAAGACAGGAATGGATGAAGGCAAGCAAGTATGAATATGTACATGTTTATATATGTATATGTCTGTGCATGTGTGTATATATATGTATATGTTGATATGCATATGTATGTATATGTTCTTATATGGGTGTTTAGGTATATATATGTGTGTATGAGAGGATGGGCCATTCTTCGTCTGTTTCTTGGCACTACCTCCCTCATGAAGGAAACAGCAATCATGTAAAACAAAGGTGTGCCTACCTGATAGAATGAAATGGATGCTAACATATCATATTCATAAAATCCAATTAAGAAAATACAGTGAGAGAGTGAGAACTAATGATACAAAATAAATGAGTCAAGGGTGGAAAACTGAAGGGGTGAATCATTACAGTATGAATTCTCATATGACTGGGGACAGACAAAGATGGGACCAATATTGGTTCATTCATCCCCACAACAGCGTACACACAACTTGCAGCATGTCACTTATAGAACAAGAATAGCATGGCACTTATAGGACAAGGATATTTGCCTGGCCCTGGGGCAAAAATGAACATTCATAATAATCCCAGTCAGTACAGCATTGTATCATTAACAGAGAACTTGCTTTGTGAAGTAAAGCTTGTTCCCTATATGGGGTAATGAGTTGGTAAAGTGTATAGAGCACTGCTGATGGTTTGTTCTGTAACAGGGTCCAAGTTCTGGGAAGAGATTCTTAGTTATGGTAAAACAAAGAAGGTGAGCTGTACCAAGGATATACTCAGAGCATACCAGACCTAGCAGGCATGGCGTGCCACTGTAAGCAGTGCACCTAAAGATCAGGCTCACCCAGAGAAGACAGTCCATCACTAAAGCATGGATGCATGAACACAGCCTGTTTGTAGTCCAAAGTAAGGACACATATATAACGACTAGTGGAATGAGAAAATATTCCATGACGTGACCTTTTACACTAGAGGCCTGTGGCAGAGCAGTACATCATCATCATGATGTGTGGCATTAATTATTGTAGCTTGAAGTACTACCAAGCAGTGTATGATTATCATGTTGTAGGCATGAATTACTGTTACCAGAAGTTTGTGTCGTTCCTAGGATTCATCTTTCTTCATTCAATCTTATGTTGTATTATTTACCTAGCTAGTAATTACTGGCAATATTGATGTCAACACGTTGCTAGGATGTAATATTTCTTATCCATGTTACAATACCTATAACACTCAGTATGCTTATTGGGATTATTGTAATGAAAAATCATCCTTTTCAGTTTCTACGGGCAGGGTTGCAAATATTTATGTCAAAATGTTTTACCGATTCTAGGTATTCTTGCTATTATGCATGTTGCATACTTTTGTTCATGCCATTTCATTTAAACATTAAATGTGAGAATGTTGATGGCCTTTCCCTAGCCTACAGGAAAGTGAGTGATCACAGCAAGCTTAGCAGTCTTTCGGCCTAACTGGGTCACTGATGTCATTATCAATGGGTTTCTTTCGAACCATGGTTATGTACCTCCATAGTACTCTTAACTGAGTATTATTACAACTGTTAAGTATCTGAAATGGTTATTCTTTCATGTTTGTTTTTTCATTCTTCACATATACACATTCTTTTTTTGTACCTGTTCGCCATTTCCCACCTTAGCAGGTCAAGGAACAGATTATCAAACATTAAAGGAACAATTCCTGTTTTTCTTCTTCCTCTGTTCCTTTTGTAAAATAATAATACAGGAGTGGATATCCAGCCTCTTAGTTCTACCAGTTTTAGGTTATCCAGCCACTTAGTTCTACCAGTTCTAGTCACCCTCTATGACAAACAGAGGTCTGGGTGGATTCAGTCGCTTTTAATAAATGACAATTTGCACGAATACTAATCTAAACACAGCAATGTCATCGTGTGTGTTTGTATATCTCAAAAGTGATGAGTCTACCTTTGTACAATACTGTTAATGCTGAATTCTGTAGCCTTGACCTAAAACCTTTGCATAAAATCTTATTGATATAAAACAAATGAACGTGGATTAAAGACTGAAGATGAAAAGTTACGCAAGGGGACAAAGCTATAAGGGTATTAATGTTGCGAAATCTCAGACTATTCCAAGGACAATAAGCTTTAAATAAAAGTGGGAGTCTTAGGTAACTACAAACAATTGATAGTTTTGTCAAGCAGTCACTTATCAAAACCGAGTTAATCACTGGTAACTACATGGTTTTACTGCCCCTTAGATATTCTACCATGACGAATTATCTTTATGTACACCTGAGCAATGCTACTAACCAGCTGGGGGTAAGGCAACTACTTTTAAACCCCATACTCTACAATAATTTGAAATGATCATATTTCATTAACTATCTTTAACTGTTTCATCTAACTTTTTCTAAACAGTCCTACTGCCATCCATTTACTTTTAAGTGCTAAGATAGCCTTAATTCTTTTTACACATTTCTCTTTTTTTGTACAATAGCAACTAGTTCCTTTTCTTTAACAATCCAAATAACACGCGAAATTCCACTTCAAGTGCTTGAAGCATATCTACCAAGTCTGTGTGGACGTGAGTGGTAGATGGTTGTTTAGGCTTTAAGCTTACCAACTGCCAGAGTCATCTAGGCTGTCAACTTCAAGCTACAGCCTCTAACATAAAAATCTACAACACCTTCACGATTAAAGGATGATTCTAAATCTGTATACACTCTCACAATCCATGTAGCCCTCATATCGATTCTACAAGCTTCAACCTACTCTTGATGCATACTAAAGTGAATTGATGCAATCACATGAGTACATAAATTAAACTTCAAATCATACTCATATAATCCATTACAAAACAAACAATTACCATTTAAACTATGTGTCTTAATGGAATACAATGAAAATCTGTTTTGCATTCTATTTATCAATCTATATCTTTGATGCCTGTTCCCTTCTGGAACATCCTCAAGGGGGTAGCCATGGCAGTGGAGTTTCCATAACTTGTGAAGTCCAGTGCCACTTCCTAGCCTTTAATGCCTCATCCTTAATAGGCCACTGGCAGGGGGGAACTCTAGCACATTGTTTGCAGAAGCTCCTTATTAATGTTCCTACTAACTAACTTCTACCTAACACTCCTGCCTAATGTTCATAGCCACTTCTACCTAATGCTCCTACCTAGTACTTCTAGCTATTGCTCTTACCATTTTGCCAAAAGACATGGTGCTAACCATAGGAAAATCGAGAGTTATGAAGAATGAGCAGTGAGAGTTCAAGTGTTGTCAAAAGTTATGTGTGACAAAGTGTGACAAAGACAATTGTATGTTTGTAGACGGAATGCCAGTAGTCCACATGTGGGTGAGGCAGAAAGAAAAGACAGCTACCTAAGTTAAAAGAATGCAAACTGACAAAAACTAAAATGCTGGCTCACTATGCAGATGTCATTAACCCTCCTGATACCCAGGTGAGTAGTGCTGGTAATATACCTCCCAGGTTGTTGGCTGCCTACCAACTACTACTTGCTATCTGCTCTGTATATGACAAGGAGATGCATGCTATGGTAATACTAGGAGTTTACGATCTTCAGCGAAAGTAACTTGGAAATCAAACTTAAGACGTAACGTAGTTACTACACCACCCCTAGGTGACTAAATTCTAAATTCAGGGTAAAGAATTTCTATTGAATTAAGCTCAATGTAAACGGTGGCAAAATCTGATGTGGAAAAGAAAAAGCACATGAATTTTCTTTGATGCTTGCATGACATCAGGAATCAAGATTATACAGCAGTCAAGCATAAACAAACACCATTACCATAGGTTCATCTTTTGCAGTTAATCCCAATCCAAAATGCCCCCTCAACATCATCAATATAGTAGTTATGCCAAATCCAAATGGTACATCAGTATAATTAATATAAAAGTTAAACCCAGTCCAAATTCTCCCTCAGCATAATTGGTATAGTAATCAAACCAAATCCAAATGCTCTATCAGCATAACTGGGACAGAAATTAAACCATATCCGAACACTCCTTTACAATAAAATTGGTGTGTCACATTACCAATGTGATAACCAAACTCATTTGGGATCAAAACTTTTTACCCAAGAGAAACCTTAAAATCAAAAAGCAGACCAAAAGAAAAACACTTAACACCTGGCATAAAAGTCTGCATGCTGACTGAAGAGGAAAGATTAGCCCAATCACTTTGTATGTTCTTAACAACTTCGATTTTACACATACACCTTAGCAAGTCAACACATCAAAATCAAAACCACCTCACTGTCATACCAAATCCTATCAGCTTAGATCACATCCCATAATTACAACTATTGAAACTACTGCTGTAAGTCTTTTCTAAAGCTATCTACCTTTCGATATTTCAAACAAGTCAAACACTCCCATTTCAATACACAACCTAAGAAATGATGCTGGAAAATCTCTTAACAGTCTAAGTAGGACAGGGATCAGGAATACACTCAGCTTTATAAGGTATAATGCCTGAGGGAAAGGGTACTGCACAAGACACTATTCATGCTCTACATTAGTGTTACCTGACCCACTAATACTCGCTTCACTATACTCACTGAAAACTAGCTTTTGAAGAACATGGATGTGGTCTGAAGCTCCTTAAGCAACCTTCTCAGCACTTAATACATTGAATGAGACAACAACTTGACAAAAAGAATAAAATCTTGTCTTGAAATGACAAATTTGATGTGTGAAATACAACTTCATGTCCTGTTCAAACATACCAGGTGAGAAGAATACAGTACAATTTATGTCCTGTTAGGAATAAATTGCTGTGAAGAATTCCACTTCATGTCCTGTTACAACAAAAGTGGTGTGAAGAATACAGTGCAACTTCATGTCTTGTTATGACATAACTGGTGTGCAGAATACAGAAAAATTTCATGTCCCACAATGACAAAACTGGTGTGAAGAACACAGAACAACTTCACGTCCTAATATGACAAAACCAGTTTAAAGATAACAGGACAACTTCATGTCCTTTTATGACAAAACTGGTGTGCCCTGCTATGACAAAACTGGTGTGAATCTCCTTGCTAATGGTAGGACATCTTAAGATACCTCCCTGGTTGCACTGATTTATTATGCAACTCATCCACACTGAAAGTTCTGGGGCAAAGAAACCTGACACAAGTCTCACACTTGACAAAATAAAATTTATGTCTAAACTGGGCTGATCCACTGAAGACTGGAGTGACTGCAACTCTATAACCCTGATTTCTGAATATTAGTTTGTCACTGGCTGAGCTTATATGAATTTTAGTCACCTAAAGTCAAAGGCTAGTCAAACAGGGATGGTGTAACCACATTACTTAGGAAGTTAATATTCAAATGATGTTGACCTTGGCCCAAACAGCTAGACTGTCTACATCATATATCTCTGTGATTCTTTCAAATGCATGGTAAAAATTCCAATAATACATTGTAAAAGTACACTGAAGGGACTTTATGAGCACTGTCATGACTAATCATATTTCATCTTACTGCTGAAATCAGCACCTGATCTAATATACATTATTCTGTTGTATTATTCCTATGATTCTATTAGCATTTAAGCTGGCTGAAGCCTAAGGCATTTCCTACAAAAAAGCCTTCATACACAATACGATACAGCTTACCTGTAATACTAATTCAGCTAAAAGTAAGTCTATAAAGCCCTTGCTCCCTAGGTGCAGCATATCTACCTCATTCTACTTTTGACAGTGTTTAATAAAGGAGCAATTAGTGATACCTCTACCATCAGCAAAGACAACCATCTTTCAATATACATGACTACCAAAAAGCTAGTGTGTTATTAGTTTCCTTTATCGCACAGGCACCCAAGCATCACATGCAATTGTAACTATTAATTTTGGTGTTAGCAATCACATTCAGGAAGCAATTCAGTTAGTCAAGCATCATATTCATGATAACAGTACAGCAAATACTCTTATGAACATTCACTGTCCATTGCATAACTTCAATACCCTTTTGTAAATCTACAGAATGTATGATATGTAATTCCCAATTTTAAAATGCTTGTTATTCTCTTAATCCTTTAGATGATTTTTATGAAACAAATTGTTTATCAGTCAGTGTTTCTGAAATCTTTCTTCAGACATGGATCATACTTCTACATATGTTCCTTCATTTTCAACACATCTTAAGATAAACAGGTATGTTGGCCAATCTATCTATATATATTTCTAACAGCCATTCCCTCTAAGAATTCCCATCAAAGGGGAGGCCATAGAAAAAGTCTCCACTTATCCCTGTCCTTACATGCTTTCCCAGCATACATCAATCCAAGCTCTCTCGCACCATCTCATACCAACCCATTTAATTGTAATATCATACACTCTCCTTGTAAACTCCCCAGTTTGCATTTTTTCTCAGTGGAATAACATCAATATTCTGTATCTCATGTGGGCATGGTCGCATGACACTTTCCCAAGAAGATGGCTTTATAAAAAAGTTGTGCATGAGTGGCCTGCTTGCAGTTCAGACTTAACAGCCTGCAACTTCCTCCTGTACGGCACAGCTAAGAAAGTTCTATCACAACAAAGGTAAAAATTTTGATGTACAGGAGTAAAGAAATGAACATGTTTTCAATTATGTTCCAGAATGTAAGCTGCACACAGAAGTGGCTAACATACATGCTTGACTAATAAGATATGCTGAAAATACAGAAGCCTGTATGGAACTGTGGTGTGTATGTGAATAAAACCCCCTATAAATATTAAACAATTGCACTTTGGGGGAGGGGAAAAGAAAAGGGGGGGGGGAGAGACTAATAAATATTCTAAGCTAGGGCATTACCAATCATACACCTTGTAAAGCTTAATTACCCAGAATTTTCTTTGTTTACAAAACTCTAAAGCTGGAATATATTCATAAAGCATCAATTGCCTGTACTGTTCCATCTAAACAAGGACAAATTCCCATATATCTCCTGGTTCCAGGAGTATCTAACGAGCAGTTAATGGGATGCAGCAACTAAAGCACCATTTTTACCTTCACTCCAAAGATATACACAGACAGCCTGTACATAAAATAACTCCAAAACAACTATGACTAAAGTGACTCTTCGATGTTATCAGGACACTACTTAAAAAAATCACTTATTATTCAATTTGCATAAAATGATACACTCTAACTCACTAAACTGGGCAATACATTTTTATAGGATTTTTTCAAAAACAAAATAAAGATTCTATGTAAAACATTCATAAAGGAAGTCATCATCATATCTTTTTACCTGCAATCAGTACAGAAGAAAACAATTACATATCTGCTTAAATTTTCTAATGAAAAAAGAGTAATACATTAATTTCTCATTCAAGTTAATCTATAAAGTCATGGACAGATACATGTGAGATCACTGCAAGACTTTCTGGACACAAAAATTTGAAAAACTTGTCAAATCAACAGGTGGCCAACTGGCCTAATGTATGTTCCACCAGAGTTGTGCATGCCTGTCTAAAAGTTCACGTTGTCAATGTCCTATCACATCAGTTTAGGAACATCCAGCAGCAAAATAATCAACAGAGTGAGGCAGACATTACAGTTAACTACTGATGAGTGAAATAAGGGACTTATCTTTCGAAGCTTCTTTTATATAATGGACAACTGCTCTCAAGAGATGCCTAAATTGAGAATAAGCCCCACCTAAGGAGGAAGTCAGAAAGACTTAAAAAATCTTTTTTCTTTTTCATACTTGTTCACTATTTCCAGCATGAGTGAGGGAGCATCTAGAAAAGATGACAACCTTACCTTATAGGTAAAAAGAAATAAATATTTAACTCTTTCCTCTATCACTTCTTTTGGAAAGTAAGAGGACTTTTGGGCCACATGCTCCTGCTCTTCCTAGTCACCTTCTACAACACAAAGGAGACATGTTGGCAGCTTTTTCTCTCCCCTATCCCCAGGGATAAGCACAACTGGAAGAACTGTTATATCAACAAGTGGATTCGAAAACATACATGCACTATAGTTTTGAACATGTCTGTTAAAAATAGTTTATCCCATTAGTTCTTACAGGAAAGTAAGGGTCTCTTGTATACACAGTACACAGCACACAGACAGAGTTCAAAATAATCATTTCATCGTTAATTCTATACCCACTTTCAGTGGGTCCATCAAGTGCAAACAGCATAAACCTTACTGTCATCAGTAAAGCCAGTAATTCAGAACATAAACAAAATAACCAGAAATCTAAATGTGTACAGGTCTTTCACCATGTTCAGTGTGTAATGAACAAAAGAGAAGTATTGAGATAAACTGCCAAGAGGGTGCTCTGAACAATGGTATGTACAGCCCTAGTAGAACATGCACATTGGGTGATTCAGCCTTTAAAAATTATATAATTTACATTTCCGATTAATTTCCTTGTCTAGAGACCTTACTAGTGGACTCACAATAATCTGTTCAGTCAGTAAAAGATTTCCAATTAAGATTTATGAAATGAAAATGCTGATGAGAAATAAGTTAACCTTTTGTAAGTCCTTCTGAAATAAAGGGCATAATTATGGCAGTTTTCATTATATTCTAAGTAAGAAACAGAAACTGAAAAGTCATAAATATCATAAAAGAAAGAGGCAAATATAAAATAATAACATGCACATAACCCAGTATGAAGTTCATTGCAATAATTGTGTGGAATCTTTTATCACATTTGTGATAGATGAATGTGATAGATAAGATTTTCAATCTATTTTAAACTTTTCTAATTCATGATGAATATCTAAGTCTTAACATATATAACTTATTCAATACTCTAACACAGCTTAGCTGCTGGAACATGTTATGATCAGTTTGCCCAATTCAGGCATGGATCTATATCACTGTAACACAAATTTCCTGAATAAAGCAGTCTAGCCATCCCAAGGCAATCTGCTTTCAAATTCATCCAATAAAAACTCTAATATGAGGCGAACCCAGTGAAAAGCAATTGTAAAAAAAAAGGAAATCAACCAATTATGTACCTAGGTTTCACTGCAAACTACTCTGATCACATTGCCACAGCCACTGTCAACAATGAATACATGATGACTAAATAATATGAACATATACTTAGCCACTCACGGAGCAGGTATGAGAGCAATATTGTGTACTCTGTGATAAAGCTGAGGATAATCTCTTAAAGTGAAACTAATTCTCGGCACCTTACACAGCTGAAAGACATGTCAAATCATATTGGGCTTGTCATCCAAAGAGGGAGGATGCCACCTCGTGTCTCAGTGCTTAAGCATTTATGAACGATCAAGATGGTAACTGAACACTATTTGAATAAACATTCACTCATGAAGTCTCTGACTAATAACATCATAAAAAGAAGTTACTGAAAATGCTACTAGTTACATTCAGGCAGTTAATATATATTTCGAAAGTTTTCAGCTTGCAGCAATCTTTTCAGATAATAAAGGTGAATGACAAGAGATGATCTAAACACCAGAGAGAACAAATTCTTAGCACGTCGATGATAACTGCTGTAGGCATCATGCCAACATGAACTACATTTAGTGACTCAACTCACTAATGATTACAATAACTGTGAGGTTAGAGAATCTTTTCACAACCAGAAATAACAACAGCCATTGAGTCATTTAAAATTCAATGGATATACCTAGATCCATATCATGAGTAATCATTATGAATTATTACAATTCAAAAGATAAAAAAATTTCTCTTTTCTTAATGGCTTAACAAATATATTCTATTCTTTGTACTACAATAATTCATTTATTGTGTTCAAACTGTGATACCATTTCCTTAAACTGAAAATGTTTGACTAATGATGGATCCAATGTACGTTCATCATAAAATCACCTTACAAAGAGAATATGCTGGAAGAAAACTTAGATACATTTGGCTACGGATGGAGCAAAAGTTATGTATGCGGGTTGTAATATGAAAAACACTGTATTCAACATCATAACATGAGTAATAAAACAATCCTTATGGAAAAAGTTCATTCTCTGCAAATATAGTAAAGGACACCTAAAACTCAAATACTAAAGTGTGCTCTCTTCTTAAAACAAGGACGTTCTATTCATCTCACAGTATTTGACAATCAGGAAAATCAATCCAACCCATGCGAGGGGACAAAAATTATATCAAAAGATGCATTTGTAGGTAGCCAAAATGTTTTTTTAAGTAGTTGAGAATTTTCAGATTTATCTAATCTGTGGAAAGCACACAAAGAGTTGTACAGTACACTCGCCTCTTGTAGAAATATCAGTATGAAATGAATGCAGGGTACAATGTGCACCAGGGATGCAAGGCTGGGGATAACTAACAATATAGAGCAAAATCATCTTGATCTGGTGATATTCTTTATCAAGGACTACTAATTCATCTTGATCTGGCGATATTCTTTATCAAGGACTACTAACTGGATCTCACTTGAGCTGTCACTGGGTGAAAATAAGCAACCTATGGTAGGCATAAACATTTTACTCAGGTAATCTGGTTTCAAGTGATATTAGTTCAAGTTATATGTCAAGCGAGGAAAAGAGCAATGTTTAATTCAATGTCTATCTATCTATGTGTATATGTACTCATCCCCAATTCTAAACAGACTCTCAAATTAGTCATGCACAACGATAATCCACACCTAATGTTTAAAATGGAACATGAACTTCCACTTTCAAAAAGTTGTTTTTATATCAGATATTCTAAAAATCAAATCAAACATGAACTTCCACTTTCAAAAAGTTGTTTTATATCAGATATTCTAAAAATCAAATCAAACATGAACTTCCACTCTTTACTGAGTTGTTTTATTTTTCTATTTCAAAAATCAAATCAAAGTGAGACAGAAGCTTTCATCCACACTTCCTCTCAACAAATTGCTTCCACTGCACCTTATCCATAATCATTCATCTGGTGAACTCACTTGAAATATCCCTTGCCTTATTCTATCAGTTCTTTCATGCCATCTTTCCATGGTCTGCCTCTTACTGTACCTTGTGCTGTTTTAAATCATCTATACATTCACCATGATTACACCATTCTAACACTTTATTTCTTCACACCCCATAACCTTCTCACTTTTTCATTCTTTACTCCATGTATCTTCTAAATTCCAGCTATAATAAAGAAGTTCTCCATCTGTACTGCTTTTACTTCTGACCTATCCTAACCTATATAAACTGTAGTTCCACACTAATCCATCAGAAATGGACAAAGCACTCTTTCACACAAGCTTCTAGCACACTCTACACAAATCTATCTCCATTCACTAGAGCTACCAGGGTACCTCCAACTTTTCTTGACAAGCTAAACTCTCTTCTGAAGTTCAGCTTCTAACTATCAACCTTACTGAATATCAATGCCGAACATTTGCTTTCATCCACAATTTCCACTTCTTCACCAAGCACAATATTGCACAATATTCTGCCCAACTTTCACAGATGAGTTTTACTTTTTTCTTTTTTGCATTCACTTTCAGCAAGCTCTGCCTACATAAGCCATCAAGCCCACCAGTCTAGCTAGTGCCATCATCACATCATCATCTGTTCCAGTCATGGACTAAAAGTCCACATCACGGCCGGGCCTTAATTGAAATCTAGAGAATTATGAAACAAAATGAAAAGACAAAGGGAAGCATTTACGAATTTTGGAGGAAGTGAAAGACCTGTACTGTAAAATGTGCCAGGTCACAGTTATTGGGAAAGACATGAGAAGGTAGAGAGTTCCAATGCTTTGACAGGTTGGGAAAGAAGCAGGTATCAAAATAGCCCACTCTTGAATTGCTGATGGCAACACAATAATCATATGATGCAGCAGCTTGCCAAGTATTGCGTGGTCTAGCTAGTGGTGGGGCCACACAATCAGCCAGCTCTAGGGAGCAAAAATCAAAGTAACACCTATAGAAGAAGGAGAGTGAACCTGGAAGTTAGCCTGAGACAGTTTCTGAGTTGGGTCACTTTTGACTCAACTCTGTAAAATGAGCATACAGAGTTAGAATCCTTCTAAGTGCGAGAGCAGTATTCCATACAAGGATGAATCAATGCCTTGTACAAATGGAGCATCATCCGATGTCACATAATGCCTCATCTACCAAAAATTGGCTTTAAGCCACTGAAAGCATATCTTCAAGCCAGACTCCCCATCTTGCATTCTTTCCACAAACCTAAACACATTAATCTGTTATGAATCCCCCACTCTACCAGATTACAATTCATTCCCTGTTAAACCAAATCTCTCATACAACCCCTCATGTCTTTATTCCATCCATCTATACTACGTGCAATCACATTCATGTAGTTTTCTCAGGAGCCCCTGGTTTATCTCATGCGGGGGAGAAGTACAAATAAAATTTATCCCACAGCCACACTTAGTACATGCAAAATAACAACAATAATGTGTCCTTGAGAAATAGGCTTCAAAACAATAACGAAATCACTGAACATATGAGAAGTGCCCAGTAAAATTTGCTGCAATGTTATTCTGCTGAAATCTTTCCTACTTGGCTGGCATATACATGTCTCAGATCCAGTGAGTCATCAGGTGACCCAACCTCAATGTAGAAAAGTAGGCTGTACAGGGTGATATAGCTTAACATGTTTTCCATCAGTTTAGGCCGTTTTCTTCAAGTTTTACAAAAGTAACTGACAGGAAAGGAAGATTTATTCACTAAGAAAATTATCTGAAGGTATGATACGAGGGATAATTCATCTCCAAGTTAACTCTTCTGAACAAAACCTTTTTATTGTGCTCCTAGCATGGCCCAGCTTCAAATGACTACGCACCCTTGTAATGAATTATACTATCTTTGCAACAATTAACCATCAGAAGTTATTGGGTATCAAAAAACTCTTGCTTTCTCATCAATGCAAGACATGAGGAATTGATGAGGTATCTTAACTAAAGAATATTGTCAAAATATGTGGCTGTTATAAATCTCTGCAAAGTTCTTAGTCCTGAACTTTAAGCACAAAGCCTAGCATCAATGCCACCTACAGAAAATGGTTATGACTTAAGATAACCCTCATGATTCACTGTAGATATCTTTATCAGTGCATTAAGACTGAGTGTGGCATGAATTACAGTGCATTCTATTCTCTTATCGAACACCTTATGAGAAGTGCAAGAAAATTAAGATTAGTATGGTACTTTGCTTTAAGAAAGATTGAGTGACCACGGGGACTTCAGATAAAACTCTGATACACATATACAAACATTTACTCTACACCTAACACTTCCATCCACACTTACCCTCAGATATGTTCTATCTCCATTTCATGAGTTCTTAAATAGCTTTCAAAAGTTCTCTGTGCACACTGCTTATCAAACGGTCAGAACTTCCTTATGTACTTAGCTTTCCTATTCACATTCAAAATCCACGAATGCTTCATACACTTTCTTCTTCATAAAAACTTTCTCCAATACTTGTGCAAAACTCTAGGTCTACCCCTCTTTTCCCTTCCTAAACCCAAAAGTTCTTCAACTATAGGAGGTTCAATGCTCCTTTCAATATAGTAAATCACTTTCCTACCATACACCTTGCTAACTATGCCAAAGAGACTTATTCATGTGCATTTCTTACAATTACTTTTACTATACCTTTATTCACATATTCTATTCATCTATATATCTATATCAATGACGACCATTCCCTGAGGGAACTCACATCAAGGGGGTGGCCACAAGTCTCTACTTGTTCTCACTTGCCTCCCTCACATATGAATTCACAAATTCATCTTTCGTTATATCAAAACGACTTTCCTACCTTTGTAAGGTAGTACCCAAGAAGAGACAATAATCAAACAGCCTCATTAGCAAATACCCAGTCTCTAGCTGTCATATCCAACAATATACAGCACTGACACATTCAGTCTCTAGCTGTTTAATACAATGTGCAGTAATGACACACCCAGTCTCTAGTTGTCACGAACAACGTAGAGCAATGAAACAAGTTCACAATCTAAAGCCAAGCCCCACAAACTACTTCATGGTTTATCTTAACTGCATTATATGCCTCAGTTCAGCTAATCAACAGCTTAATACCTTTTCATATTACATATCCTTCTAATTGTTTCTGTCCAGTACATGCCTCTCTCACTCCTAAAGGTTCAGGACTCCATACCCCAAAACCTTACTTACTCCATCCTTCCATCTCCATGGTCTAACCCTTACCCTTACTTCCCACACTTCTGACACACAACTCCTCTTTGTCAGTATCTCTTCACTCATTCTCACCATATCTATCTATACTTAATACCTGTTCCCTTTGGGAACTCCCTCAAGGTGGTGGCCATGGTAAAAGAATCTCCATAACTAGTGAACTCCAGTACCTCTATTTGGCCTTCAGTGCTGTACCCTTAACAGGCCACTGGCAGGGGGCAACTCTAGCACAGTGTTTTCTGAGGCTCCTATCTAATGTTCCTACCAGCTACTTCTTCCTAATGCTTCTACCTTTTATTGATACCTACTGCTCCTATTACTACTACCTACTGCTCCTACCTAGAGTTCCTCATCACACATCTAAACCATTTCAGCAAACCCTGATCAGCCCTCCCAATCATACTATGCTTACTATCACACCTCTCACTGAAAATGTCATTGCTAACAAAATTAAACCACCTCATTCCCAGGCACTTCAATTCCAGCACATCCTCCTCTTCCTTTCCTTTTCATTCAAAGGCCAAGAACTGCAAATATGCAATAGTGTCTGACCTTTCTAAAGAAGTTACTGCCTTTCCTTAGTTGACAGGCACATAACCACTTACACACGCTTCTATGCACACTTTCCAGATTCACTCTACATAAGTCTCACCTACACTCTTTACCACATTGCTCAATGTTTAATTTATAAATCCATCCATCTATATCTGATTGCTTCTCAGCCTTTTGTGCCTCACCCTTAACAGACCACTGGCAGAGGGCAACTATAGCACAGCATTTGCTGAGGCTCCAACCTAATGTTCCTACTGACTACTACTTCTACCTAATAATATAAACCCTCTTTTCTATTCTCTAATAGCTTTACTGTGCTATTCACTACCTTCTTTGTAATGTTTTCCTCCTCCATTCTATCTGTACTACTACTCAAGACTATACAGATAGACGGATCTCTTTCACCATCATCATCAGTTTCTACTTTGATGTACTCTCTCCACCTCCTAAAGATTTCATCCTTTGTTCCCCTGACTCACCCAATACCTTACACAGAAAATCTGAGTATGGACTCATAGAAACTTGGGCCAAATAGCTTCAGTTCTACTTCACAAATATGATAAACATGCACAACATGTTGAAAAACTTAATTTTGCATCTACTCTACTCTTTCAGTCTTCACCATACCTCAAAGTGTAACAGCTACAATCAAATATGAAGAAAGCAAATAAAGACACAAACCTCTACTCCACCAGATGGATTAGTGAAAACTTGATAGGCTGACAATGCTAAGAGCTAAGCCCCCAGTGACACATACACATGCACACACAAACAAGAAAGTTACACGTGTGTCATTAAAACAAAACAAAAAATCATAATGACAGAAGGCAATTATAAAATTCTAAAGTTAACATTGTAAAATGATTTCTGTAATGACAAAATTAGTTTTCATTTACAAAGTAATCAAGCAATTAATGATTAGCCTTTATGTTAATTCAACCAGTAATGAATGAATAAATATTCTTATACCTAATCCAAAATAAACCATAAATATACAGAGGAATGGTGATTGGGAAAACATGGCTTGAGGCATAGACATATGAGAGTGAGTGGGGCTGGTGGCCATAGTTAATAGATTACATGTTATCTGACATGGTTGAAAAGGAGAGGATGATGGATGGAAATGTCCTAAGAGAGGAAAGTGTTCAAGAAAAGAGGAAATGACAACCATGTGAAAAATGCCTGGATATTGTCCTACGTGCAGAGATACCAAGAGAGACTGAGTAAGAGTAAAATGATACTAGGGTAGTCAATGAGAAATAATATATTAAGGAAACAGTGCATGAGTGTGTAGGTGAAGTGTGTGCCACATGAAAGGTGGGATAGGGGCATATAAGAAAGGGTAGATAGTGGTACGATGACAGTTAATTACAGGTGAAAAAGAAAAGGATGGCATTTGCAAGAAAGGATTACTAAAGAAAGTGAAAAAGGTAAAGAGAAAGATGCAAGACCTATTAAAGAAGCAAAAAACTATAATTGTACTTGAGAGGGTACACTGGGAGGTAGTATTTGGAAAGACTGCTGAATGTGTTAGATGATATAGAGACATATGTGATGTGTTTGCGAAAAGGTGGCATGTGAAGTGACAGTCATACTGAATGGGATGCTGAAAAGAGGGAAGTGGTGTTAGCCTTTAGTAAGATAAAGAGTGGGAAAATATCAAGAGTAGATGAAACCACAGCTGTTTCTCAAGAAAGACGATGTTGTTGCATGGCCCAGTGTGAGATACCTGAAGACTGATGGAGTGCATGTCTGGTGACCTTGTTCAAAGAAGAGGACAAAATTGAATGTTCAAATAAATATGAGTAAGTTTGTTGAGTAAAGATGGCAAGGGACAAAGGAGACATATTTCAGAGGGTGGTGTCAACCACATAGCAGCTGAATGAAGAAGAACAATGATGTTCCAGCTATGTCAAAAGCAAAGAGGCTGATCTATAATATCCTGGAGGTGGTGGGGTATGGGAGGTGAATCAGTTGTTGTTGGATCATAACAATGTTCTGGTGTATATGTATGCAAGAATGGGGAGACCAGATTAGAGATGGAATGATGGAGTGAAAAAGATTTTGAGTGATCGGGGCCTGAACGAGCAGGGGGGTGAAAGTTTGCAAGGGATAGAGTGAATTGGAATGGTGCGTACACTGGGGTCGACGTGCTGTCGATGAACTGAAGCAGGGCATGTGAAGCATCTGTGGTAAACCATGGAAAGGTTCGTGGGGCCTGGTTGTGGATAGGGAGCTGAGGTTTTGAGGCATTACACATGACAGATAGAGAATGTATGTGCTCATTCTTCGTCTGCACTAGTGCAACCTCACTAAGACATGAAACAGAGATCAAGTTTGAAAGAAAATATATTGTCTCATACATGTTTGCCATTTCTTTTATAGCACCCAACACAAAACATGCCCCATTCAAAGGCCATCTTGGGTGAAAGGAAGAAATTAAGAGAAAAAGAAGACAGACACTAATAAGGATCATTGAAGACACTAGAAACAACCCCTTGACAATGATATGCATAATCATGTGTATGGTGACAGAATCCACTGTGGTCAAACATAAAAAAAATGTGTGAAACAAGGAAAGACATACAAAACAGATGATATCAAATGATGTGGACACTTCACATTGGTTAATAAAATAGTTCAAAATGATCCTATGGTCTACCTAACTATGCAAGCAACATAAAAAAAATTTTGACTTTACCCTCAAAATCATTATTTTGAGTTCTAGCATCTACAATGACAGAAATAAAAAGTAAATAATAAAAAAAAAAATTTAAAATATAAAGACATACATATGTACAAACACAAATTTTTTTTCATACTTGTCTTCCATTTCCTAAACAGCAAACTAGCTCCAGATAGACAAAAAATTACCACATTTGCTCACATCCATTTTCTAACTGTCACGTAAAATGCACTGATCAAAGTTCAATAACCACAGCCAAACCCTACACATATTTCTATGGTTCCCCTCACCCCTTAATGTGCCTTGATTCAGCCATTTGACAGTGCATCATCCACTGTATACCACACTATTCCAATTCACTAAGTTTCATGCACACCTTACACTTTCCTGCATGACCAGGGCCCCAATCCCTTGAAACACCTTTTGCACCATCCTACCATCCAAGTGTGTATCCAGAATCTGGTAAAAGAGGGGGATTGAGGGCTAATCATAAACTCCTCAAGGTAACAATAAAAACCTCAAAACAAGAGTGGTTTGCAGGAACTCATTGTATCTTAGAAATCTTAAAGCTTTCAGAGATGCATGGATGTTAAATCAAATCACTAATTTTTCGTTAAACACATTCACCATCTACCATGTCAGCAAGGTAGTTCCTAGAACAGATGAAGAAATGGTCTCTTTCACTCACATCCACTTTCTGTTATGAATAGTGCACTAAAAGTAAAGGCACCAGTTAACAATCAGGTCCCTTAGACCTTTCACTGGTTTCCCAACTGCTTCACATCCCCTGGTTCAGCCCAAGGAAAGCATATCATCCCATGTAAACCAAAATGTTCCAATTTGTTCTACCCATTGTATGCTTTGCACCTTCCTGTATGTTTAGGCCTCAAGCCTTCAAACCATCTTTCCTTTCATCTTTCCACCTCCTCCTTAGTTCCCCATTTTCCTTGCTCCCTCAACTTAGTCATCCTGTCCTCATTCATCTTCTTCATATGTCCATACCATTTCATCACACTCTTTTCAGCTCTCACATACATACTCCTATTAACACACCTCCCTTGTACTTTATCATTCTTTATTAAAAAAAAAAACACTTTACACTGCATATTGTTCTCAAGCATTTAATTTCCAACACATTCATTCCATCCTTTTCATTTTTCTCTTAGGCCCATGCCTCACATCCATATAGGACTAACATACTATCAAAAACATTCATCTTTGCCATTGAAGACTGTGATCTCTCTTTCCACACATTCCCCAGTGCACCTAAGACCTTTACCCCCTCATCCACCATATGGCTCATGTCAACTCCCATTTGCAACCATATCCATTCCCAGGTATCTAAAACACTCCACTTCCTCCAAGTTCTCTCCATTCATTAGTTCAAACTACATAAGACCTGTCTCTTTTCAGTGCTAAACCTTATACCCTTGCTTCTATTCACACAGTGCATTACCCTGACCTCAACTTTCTATACGTACACAGATTAAACAGCCATGGTGATATTACACACCCCCTACTGTAGATCCAACTTCATCTGGAATCACTTCTTGCTCACACGCATGCCTTACTCTTTTGATAGATCTCATGGCTTCTAATAGCTTTCCTCCTACACCATATATATGTAGCAACGAATGTATACCGATAAGTAAATATCAAAATTCATCAGTCTTACCTGATGAGTGGGAGTTGAATTTGGTGAAGTTTCTCGTGACTGTTCTTTGCTTGGCCCAGTTGTCTCTGCTCTAGGTCCAGCAATGAGTGATGAAAACCAATTCTGATTGTTTGCCTGATCTTTGTTATTGACAGACATTGCAGTATCAGCTGTAGCTGAGCGAGGCAGTACTTGGTCACTCACAGGTCGGTTTACATTCTGTGCAGAATATCACATAGTATTTCAACTCCTTACACTAAGGTAACATCTGGTACAAAATGTTTGAGAAAAACACTATCAATGTATACAACATGCAGAAGTGCCTAATTTCTAAGAACTAGTAGACGCTTAAGCAGCAGGAAATAGTCAACTTCTATAATTTGCCATAACTAAAATATCAACTATCCTATGCCTGAAATACAACACACTCCAGTGACTTATCCTTCACAATGTAACATGAAAGTTATTTGCAATCAAAGTAAATGAATTTTACCATTCATTTACATGTACAAAATTTATTTCAAGCATCAAAGAGGTAGCGCCAGAAAACAGATGAAGAAAGACTCATCCACTCGCATACACAGTAAACCCTTGATTCAATGGACTAACCAGGGGAGGGGGGGTGTCCTTTAGTGTCGAAAGTCTATTAAATCGAGAATGTAACCTATGGGCCATTCTTTAATACAATACACAGTTCACACACTTTCTTTTAACTCCTCTATCACTTGATGCCATTTTGAATTGTAAGGATTGCAAAATTATCTACTAAACAAATAGTCGCAATTTTCTGTATACAACTTGACTGCATGGTACCTTGAAGCAGACTGAGACCAAAAACAAAGCAAGTAGACCCCACACTACCAAAAACAAGTGTGATATGAAATGTGCATAGTGAAGCAATTGAGATTTTGATTTTTTTTTTTCTTTAAATAATGAATCAATATATCATTATTTGCCCAGTCCATTAAATCAAAAATCCACTAAAGCAGGGTCCATTAAATCAAGGGTTTACTGTACATATATGCACATATGTGTACATTTACATATCATTTATATCTATCATACTTAGTCGCTGTCTCCCATATTAGTGAGGTAACACAAGGAAACAGATGAAAGAATGGCCCAACCCACCCACATACACATGTATATACATAAAGCCCACACACGCACATATACATATATATATATATATATTTTTTATCTATCTATTTATTTTGCTTTGTCGCTGTCTCCTGCGTTTGCGAGGTAGCGCAAGGAAACAGACGAAAGAAATGGCCCAACCCACCCCCATTCACATGTATATACATACACATCCACATACGCAAATGTACATACCTATACATCTCAATGTACACATATATATACCCACACAGACACATACACATATATCCATGCACACAATCCACACTGTCTGCCTTTATTCATTCCCATCGCCACCTTGCCACACATGGGATACCATCCCCCTCCCCCCTCATGTGTGCGAGGTAGCGCTAGGAAAAGACAACAAAGGCCCCATTCGTTCACACTCAGTCTCTAGCTGTCATGCAATAATGCCCGAAACCACAGCTCCCTTTCCACATCCAGGCCCCACACAACTTTCCATGGTTTACCCCAGACGCTTCACATGCCCTGATTCAATCCACTGACAGCACGTCAACCCCGGTATACCACATCGATCCAATTCACTCTCTTCCTTGCCCGCCTTTCACCCTCCTGCATGTTCAGGCCCCGATCATATATAAATATGTATATATATATATATATATATATATATATATATATATATATATATATATATATATATATATATATATATATATATATATTCCACTTTAGCGAGGTAGCATTAAGAACAGAAGACTGAGCCTTTGAGGAAAATCCTTGCTTGGCCCCCTTCTCTGTTCCTTTCGGAAAATTAAAAACGAGAGGAGAGGATTTCCAGCCCCCCGCTCCCTCCCCTTTTAGTCGCCTTCTATGACATGCAGGGAATACGTGGGAAGTATTCTTTCTCCTCTATCCCGTATACTTTGACGCTGTCTCCCATGTTAGTGAGGTAGCGCAAGGAAACAGACGAAAGAATGGCCCAACCCACCCATATACACAAGTATATACACAAACGCCCACACACGCACATTTACATACCTATACATTTCAACGTATACATACATATACAGACATATACACATTCATACATGCTGCCTTCATCCATTCCTGCCGCCACCCTGCCACACATTAAATGACACTCCCTCCCTCCCGCATGCATGCAAGGTAGCTCTAGGAAGACAACAAAGGCCACATTCGTTCACAGTCTCTGGCTGTAATGTGTAATGCACTGAAACCACAGCTCCCTTTCCACATCCAGGCCCCACAAAACTTTCCATGGTTTACCCCACACGCTTCACATGCCCTGGTTCAATCCATTGACAGCACATCGACCCCGGTATAGCACATCGTTCCAATTCACTCTATTCCTTGCACGCCTTTTACCCTCCTGTATATCTAGGCCCTGATCGCTCAAAATCTTTTTCACTCAATCTTTCCACCTCTAATTTGGTCTCCCAATTCTCGTTCCCTCCACCTCCAAGGATAACAAATACATATACATATTCATACTTGACTGCATTCGTCCCTTCTTGATGCCACCCTGCCCAACAGGAAACAGCACAAATGCAAGAAGGAAGAAAAGAAAAAAGATAACATATACATTCTCTTCTCTTTCTCCACATCTGATTGCTGCCTCCTGCATCAGTGAGAGTGCCAGGGAACAGATGAAGAAAGGCCACATACACTCACATTCATTCTCTAGCTGTCATGTGCAATGCACCAAAACTACAGCATCCTATCTGCATCCAGGCTTCACAGATATTTTCACTTTTTACCCTGGATATTTCACAAGCCCAGGTCACTGATGGCACATTGACCCCACCAAACCACATCGTCCCTATTCATTCTATTCCGTGCATGCCTTTCACCCTCCAGCATGTTAAGACCCTGATCACTCAAATCTTTTCCACTCCATCCTTCCACCTCCAATCTGGTTTCCTACTTCTTGTTCCCTCCACTTCTAACACACGTATCCTCTTTGTTAGCCTTTCCTCACTCATTCTCTCCATGTCCAAACCATTTCAACACACCACCTTCTGCTCTATAAACCACACTTTTTATTTCCACACACCTCTATTGTCCTTTCATTACTTAATCAAAACCATCTTCCACCACATATTGTCCTCAAACATTTCATTTTCAACACAACCACCCTCCTCTGCACAACCCTATCTATAGCCCATGCCTTGCCAAGAACCTTCACTCCCTCCCAAACCCTATGACTCACTTCCACTTCAATGGCTCCATTCTCCTTCAAGTCCACTCCCACATATTTAAAACACTTCATTTTCTCCAAATTTTCCCCACTCAAATTTACATCCCAACTAACTTGTCCATCAACCCTGCTGAATCTAATAACCTTGCTCTTATTCACATTTACTCTCAACTTTTGCCTTTCACACACTCTTCCAAACTTAGTCACCAACTTCTGCAGTTTCTCTCTTGGATCAGCCACTAATGCTGTATCATTGGTGAAAACCAAATGACTCACTTTCCAGGCCCTCTCATCCCCAACAGACTGCATATCTGCCCCACTCTCCAAGACTTGCATTTACCTCCTTCAACACCCCCATCCATAAAAAGATTAAGCAACTATGATGACACCATACATCCCTGCCACAGACAGATCATTACCAGATACTCTCCTCTCTTTAAACGAGCACATATGCCTTACACCCTTGATAAAAAAATTCTCACTGTTTCTAGCAGCTTACCTCCCGCACATCATATCTTCTTAAAACCTTCCATAAAGCAATTCTATCAACCCTATCATATGCCTTCTTCAGATCCATAAATGTTACATACAAAACCATCTGTTTTTCCAGATCCATAAATGTTACATACAAAACCATCTGTTTTTTTCAGATCCGTAAATGTTAAATACAAAACCATCTGTTTTTCAAGTATTTCTCACACAACATGTATAATTATTTTACTGAAAGGGTAACGATTAGATTTTTGAAGACCTGGGATGGCTCTTCTTGGGACAAACATAACTACAGTACTTCCATAGACTTGCTTCCTCTGTCTTTCCACACCAAATTCTAACTTTTCCTTTACTTACTAATGTTACTCTTCATCAATAATCAATAACTTTGTCTTCAGATATGCTGTAATATTCCAATACTTAAGTTTTCCTTCTCACTACTTCAGCAGATGTTCCCAGACTTCACTTGCAAGTGTGAAGTGACTTTTACTGAGGCTGTATCACCATCAGTGGATGAAAAATAGTGCAGTGTCATCAGGGATCTTTCCATTCAAAAAGACTATGTCTTTGCCTTCAGATGTGCAATAAGATTCCTGGGCTAAGTTTCCCCAAAAACTCCTTAAGCAGATGATTCCCAGACTCCACCTCAAGCGCAAAGTCACCTTCACTGAGGCTGTATCATCATCAGTTGATGGAAAGGACTGAAATGTCATCAGGGACCTTTCCATACCAAAAGAGTCCACCTTAGACTTTTCCCATACAGAACACAGCCTCAGAGCTGCAGAAGCCCTATGAAAGGGGTTTTGGAACTACATGACTGTCTAATTAACTACCTTATTGCATCATAGACTTCGTTCAGTCTGGATTAGCATTGCGTGGCAAAGTGTTCAGTCTACAATGGCCTTGTATGAAAGCCTTTGTTTCATCTACAGATAATTGCAGATGTAAAAAGACCCTACTAAATGGATGGATATTTATCGAACAATGCAATAACTGGCATGGAACATCATCTAATTTTGCCTCTTCCCTTCTATACATTGTCTGTCTCTCAATGCTAAAATCCAATACAGGTAATGGCATTAAATTGTCTCCTAACCATGCTTTTTTTTTTATATCAAATAGTAAATCTTAAAGAAAAGGAAAAAAAAGAAACAACAATAAGTAGGACCAGGTCTAGCAGAACAACTGAACACAATCTGATATATTCAATCAGTTTTGAAGTATCTGAATTTTGAAACCATGAATTTCTTTCCCCTACAATAAAAATCTTAATGCACCAAAATACAATACAGTACCTACAGTACTATTCTTGCATTATACCATGAAAATTAAGGAACCATTCTTGATCCTATGCATAAATCCTTGATGGTCTCTTGATTCTTTAACACTATTCAAAATATGAGACCTCACAAAACACCTAGCACAACAAACATTTGGGGAATTGAACAAATGTAACTTTAATTCTGCCCACACATCACTTGTTGGAAAAGAATTTGTCACAACTGCCTCTTCTATGTTCTCGAGGGAGAAGTTTCTCAGCCTCTTCCTCTGAAACCATAACTAAGCTTTATCCTGAAAAACTCTTACCTCTATCTCTTTACTATGGCTGATCTTTATCATATGCAAAGCCAAATTCTGAATGCATGGGAGATTCATCCCCGTCTAAAATGTTCAAGGGTAATAATTCTCCACAAAAAGTTATTCCCAAAGGACAATTGCTTAGCTCAGACTCAGAACAAAATTTCATTCTACGTCTAAAATAAAATGGAGGCCTATTGTTGTCCAAGATGTTAATAATATGAACATTCAAAAAAGCTTCCACCATACCGGACAAAGACTCCTTAAACATCCTGATTTGCATATCTGCTTGATACTGTGTCTATATCCTGTTTCCTACGGTCATTCTGGCCTTATAAAATCCTAGAATACAGTATTCAATAAATGAGCAGGACATCATCAAGATATTCTAAGATACTTCTAAACACTTACAATGTTAATTTTGACAGAGATAACCCTCCTTGCACTCACATCTTTTTCAAGGAAAGGAACCAAAATAATTTCCTGTGCCTCACCAAACTGGTCTCTGACAACACAAATTTCTAACAGGTGGAAACATGACAGATGAATAGAAAGACCTTTTTGAGCAAAAATTTTTTCTATCACATTTGGTGTTTGGGGGCATGAAGCTCTACATTAGATATGCCCCTCACTCTAAGACCTTTGTATTTGATTCCTTCACCACCCACCCAATTCATAAATGAGTTAAACAACCACAGAGACATTACACATTTTTTAATGAAGACCTACTAGATGAACTATTCACCCTCCTCCCTTCTTGCTCACTCACATACTTTATTCTTCCGGTAAAAACTCCAAGCTGCATTTATATGTATATGTACACATTTTCAGATGAAATAATTCCAAAATCTACTACAAAGTCACTTACATGGGAGTGTCCTACCCGTGTATTCTTCTTAGGTGAATCCCAATTTCTTAAATACACTTCATGAAAATCAATTTTCTTTTGTGACTCATATTTCTTGGGGGTCTGCTGTTGTTCATCTTTTAAAGATTCTCTTAAATACATACATTTCATAAAGCTATTGTCCCATTCCAATGACTTAACTGTACACTTATTATGCTCTGGATCCAACTGCAAAGACATAATTTTCTCTTCTAAATACATTATAATAAGTCATGTACTTAATGTTAGTCACTGCAAACATGCAAATAGTGGGGGCATAGTTTTCCCTAACTGCAACAGATAAAGCACTGGTTTAAGAGCTGTCTGCTGGACATTCAAATGTATAATACTATCATGACATGTTTACACTGTCTGAAAAAGTAATACAGATAATAAAAAATTGGGGTGCCTCAGCAAATCACATTAAACCATTATACAAAAGGTGAAGAAGAAACAAAAGGTAGTGTTGAAAAATAATTTTGTTCTTAGGTTGTGAAGGCTTTAAAAATGCTGATGTGCAATGTGTTGTCACAGGATAGTTAAATGATGGTATATCTATATGGTGGATATACGATAAGTTTTCACTTGACAGCCTCATTACCTTCCTAATGGTAGTACTTCAACAGGGAACCACAATCAAGTGACCTGCTACATTAGGCTGAACAGAGACGTAGAAACATTCCCTGCCATACAATATCTTCCATACACCCTTTCACTTCTTTCTTCGTTCCATCTAGTCACACCACATGCACTTTTCAAATAGGTCATTTCCACAGCCTGGATTCTTGCCCTCTGTGACTCATTCCTTGTCCATGTTTTGGCTCATGGGTCAGGGTTAGGAGGACTATGCTGTCCCTTAATCCTCAGTTCACTTCCATGCTTGCACTTCGTTATTCTATGAAGGGACCCAATGACTTCTTCCCTATACTGCTCTCTCCCTTATCTCTCCTTTCATATCACCAAACTTACCAATGACAGCTCCTACATGCTTAAATTCTCTCATCTCTTCCAGTCTCTCTCTCTCTCTCTCTCTCTCTCTCTCTCTCTCTCTCTCTCTCTCTCTCTCTCTCTCTCTCTCTCTCTCTCTCTCTCTCTCTCCCTCTCTCTCCCCCCCATGTCCAAAGCACAATTCAGTACACCACCTTTTTTCACTCTATATGGTTTTATAAAATCTATACTTTCACTTTGTTTCCTTTCAAACATCATTACTTTACTTTTACTTGCATTTACTTTCAACTACCTATGCTTAAATACATCATAAAACACACTTACAATCTTCTGCAACTCTTCTTCACTCTCAGCAAACAACACAGTATCATCCACAAACAGGCTTGCCACTAGCTACCATATATCACTGCCACACCCCATCTCTGCACCCCTCTTTTCCAAGTTTTGCTTTCATCTCTCTTATCACTCCATCCATATATATAAATTAAAAAGCCATGGTGACATCACACAGGCCTGCCTCACATCCACTTTTGCTCAACTCTCCATCCACTCTCACACATGCACATGTAGGAAGCTCTCACACCATCCAACAGTTGTCCCCCTACCCTATATATTCTTAAATCCCACACAGCATTTCACTCAACTCTGTCATATGCTTTCTCAAGATACATAAAAGCTGCATACAACTTCTTACCTTTTGTTAAATACTTTCCCACAGTCATCTCTATACAAAAATCTGATCCACACATCCCCTGCCTTCCCTAAAACCCCCTTGTTCTTCATCTATTCTGCATTCAGTCACTTCCATCACTCTAACAATCAACATTCTTGCATAAACTTTTCCTGGTATACTTAACAGACTTACACCCCTATAATTGCTACATACAATCTTCTGTTTCCATGCTAATCTACACACCAGATGCATCCACTCTATCACACCTCCTCCATACTTCAGTATTTCAGCTGTAATCTCATCCACTCCACTTGCATTCCTACCTTCAGCCCTATTATTTCCCTTCTTATTTCTAATCTCCCTTTTTGCTATAGGCCCTTACACTTGTATCCTCTTCCTTCCATCTTCTATACCCATGTATGTAACAACTGCTGCCTCCCTCTCTCCCACATTCATCAGTTCTTCAAGATGCTCTTTTCATCTTCCTTTCACGTCCTCCTTTTGATTCAGCAACTCATCTCCCTCACTTCTCACATCATCATTTTCAGTCTTACATCAACCTCCTTCCTTTTTCGCCTCCTTCCAGTATGGTTTCTGATCATCCTAAAACATTTTACTCAACTTTTATCTTCATCTACTCTTTCTGAGTAGTTGAAGTCAACAACTTAAATCATACTGCTCATGCATACAGCTCTGCAGGATGTGGGAAATTTCCCTTGTCACCCCCTTCCTCTCTACTCTTCTCTAAACACAAGACAAAATATGCTTTCTAATGGTAGCATTTAAGCCAGTTTTCTTTCCAGTCAGTTTCAGCTTGGTGCACTAATTACATTAAACAGTAACTTACCTTGAAAAAATCTAAGTACAAGAAAAGATCATTTGTATAAAATATTGTTAGCTTGAACATACTTTTCAACCTACAAATGTATGAAATCACACGAAAGAGTATCCTGCCTAAGATGATTTCCAAGAAAAAATATCCAAAATCTCCTTGAATTTTTGGCCCAATATGTGACTCATTCAATCTGCCCATTGACCATTAAACTAAAAAATGTTTTGAGAAGAACAATCCAAACTTGCTGTACAAGAGAAAAAGATGTTTCTAGAGCATGATGGGTGCTACTGGACTCCATCTGTATGAGGTTATATGTCTATCTATCCATCTCTCCATACCTTTGATGCCTGTTCCAACTGGAACTCCCTTCCTTAAAGGGGTAGCCATAGAAAAAAAGAGTCTCCATAACTAATGAACTCCAGTGCCGCTTCTTAGCAAAGTAGTATAATTTTTACTAGACAAAAGGGGTACAATCTCGACAAGAAACTTCTTCCAAAGGAGTTTCTTGTCCTTCCTACCGACTGCAGATTTGGAGGTATCAAAGCCCCCATACAAGAGGTCCTGGGGTTTTTGATAAAAAAAATTATGACATTACGAAAATCTTGAAGGCTATGGAGCATGAAACTTACATTCTATGAACCTATTCAACTACAAAAGTCATATCAAACTTATAGTTAGGTGATACATGCAGTATTTTCCTGTAAAAAAAAAATAAGCTGTATATTTTTCCAATTTCATAACAGTGTGATATATGCAGAATCTTCCCAAACATTTCCAGTGATAGCTGTGTTAACATATTACTGTCAAAAGCCCCAACACTTAATAAACATGCAATAAAAATATGCCAAAAGAATAAGGGCAGCTTTCAGCAGGTTCACACAAAGAAAAAGAAATATTAGGAAGACTGTAAGTGGGCTGAACCAGGACATATGAAGTGATCAGGGAAAACCATGAAAAGGTTTGTGGGGCTCTGGTGTAAGTGCATCATATATCACAGCCGAAGAGTAGATGAGAGAAAATGAAGATATTTCTGTTTCTAATGCTACCTCGCTACTGTGGGAAACTGTGAACAAGCATGAAGAAGAAAAAACTGAAAGGAAGGGACAGCCAGCCAAGCACTAGCATGCCAATGAGATACAACCAGGATAGCACCAGAAATATAATAATTACTGATGCCACTGCTCTTCTCTTGGATACAGTTTCTAGTACAAAACTTAGTTACGATAATTACTTAAAAGGATTCTATATGGCTTTTTACATATTTCTCTTACTTTTCACTTCTAGTAAAGCACTGTGTAATCTGTGTGGCCCATGATCCCTCTCTATTGCACTACACCCCCTCAAACTCTTTTGCTTATAAAATAACCTGAATATGTGACAAAATTCCAAATGTTGTTAAAAAAACACTGGAGAGGGTGAACTCAGACAACATCAGTATTGGATTCAACAACATTTCAAACAAGTCTGTCTCACCAACCTCTTTTTCTATTCATTCACAAATATTTGCGGGCTTGATATTAATTTCTACTTTGTGGACCACCATTCAACTAATATTTATAATCACCTCACTTCTTTCAGAGAATCAATTAACCAGTAATATATTTCTTCACCAATAACTACAATGTGTAAAAATGCTCATACTTCAACAATGAAGTATATTTCAGGTGTAACAGACACATTTCTTGTGTGCCTTGTTGACCATAATTCTCCTAACTTTATTTTTAAAGATATATGACTCAAATTTTTGCAAACTTTTTCTATTTTCCTTTGCTTCATCTAATGTCCTTCTTATGCTATGATCTTTATGACATTCACCATTCTGCTTCCTCTCATGAGTTCTTCTGCTACCAATCTGACATGACGGAACAGAAATGTTTAACATAAACTAGTACCTCTAAGAGTGGATGATCCCTCTGACAGCAAAAACAGGGTGATAAAGCTTCCTACTTTTCTCACCTTAACAACCCCGAGCAATCATTCTCAATCATCTTTCGGACATATCTATACTCTCTTGCTCACTCATTCTTCACTATTGCAACATGTGTTCATACCTCTGAAATCTTTTGATTACACTCTTGAAACTGTTTCTTCACATCTTACACCCCATCTTCCCCTTCCCACTATAAACTCCACCATCAATGACTGAAAAGACTTCATCTTTTAAAGCAGCTTACATCCCAGGAAGTGGCATGTTCCATTTATGACAAAGTTGCCCGAAAGGTAAAGCAATAAGTATCAAAGAAGGAAAAATTTACCAGAGATTAACTTCAACATCATTTGTGTTTGTAGACTTGACTTTTGAAGGCAGAGGGGTAGTAGGAAGAGGATGGGGCAAAAGAAAATTCCACAGCTTCACTGCAAGAGGAGAGGAAAAGGTTTCACTATGGCTTATCCTTATGCAACTGATCTCCACACAAAAACTGTATGAAGAAGCAGCCAGTTGCTTTTTAATTCTGATGTTTATGTTTGCTGCAGGTTTAGATCTCATGGAACGAGTCACAGACAGACATCCCACGAAAGCTTTCTTTTGCAATATTCCCTGGAATGACTAACATTTCTTCCCATATGATGCATCTGTGTACAAAAGGCATAATGGGTGTCACTCCTGCTGGTAAAATTAAAAATATCCTCTCTTCCTTTATGAACACTTATATTTCTCATCAATGGTTTGATCTGAAGTGCTTTGCAACTGCAACCAAAACTGGTTCGTCCTGTGAAATTAAACTTAATTCTTTCTGTGTCAATTCACCTTTCCCAAGGGCTATCTCCCATCCTTAAACAGTGCATCCTTGATTTGTATTCAAGATGTGTTCCTGGAAATTTGAGTGTAAACTGAAAAAGCATGAATTAAAAACATCTTTCCACATGCACAATGTTGTAAAATGAAGATGCATTTCTGGGTGGTAATTCTTGGGTCATTTCAACCTAATCAAAGCAAATACAAACACACAGCAACTACATAAGTCCAGAGATCATGGACAGACATATACAAAGACAGATACTAAAAATGTGTTAGTTAAATAATTCAATACAAAAGCTTAATAAATATTCACATAAATTCTGTAATGAAATACATATTGTACTACCTATAAACAGAAATACACAGTGTGTTTCAAAACCTGTGAGATGCAGAAGAGGAGCAGAGAGGTTACCAAGATAATGAGGCAAGACTGTCTACGACTGTTTGTCTGTTATCTTGCAGGTTTTGTGTATGGCTAGCAATGTTTTCTTGCTTGTTGAGGAAGTTTATTGGGTTACTGCTGGCAAAGTTCAAAGTTTTCATTTGAGAAAAAGGGCAAACTTGGACCCTACAAAGTGTATATTGAAGTGTCCATTGTCAAAATTTTCTTCAAATACATTGAACATAAATCAGAGTAGTTATACCTTCAACTATATTGTCTTCTCAACCAATCTAACACCTATAATCAGACCACAGCACCATAAAACATAAGACATTGGTAGATGCATATTCAGAGGACCCAGTGACCGTACAGCAACAAGTCTACACCAACTGACCAATCTCTCATCCACATTCACTTACTTACTACTGGTGATTGTGCTTCAAACCTGTCACTTCCTGGGATCAATTTTTTTTTAAAACAAAGGAGGGAAAAGATAAATGGATGCTCAGAGGGCTCTGTCCATAATGTGAAAATGATTTTTCATCCCTTAAAACCTATCATTTTCAATGTGAAAATGGTTTTACATCCTTTAAAACCTATCATTTTCCTCTGCAGAACCCTAAGGGCATCTGCAAGCACAATCACATGAAGAAAGAAGGGCTTAAGCAAAACCAAAGGAAAGGGCCTAAACTTGATGTCAACTGCCCCCTGTTCTGGAAGCTCCTTTTCTGATGGTGGCATACTCAATCATAAAAGTTAGGTCACCCAGTTTTAAACAGATGCCTCATTAAACCAAGATATCTGTTGAATGAAAATGACCACCTTTGCTAATCTCAGGCAATGAACCTACACAGAAGCTGCTACCCTTAAATCATGGGATCTGGTATACATCCCTGTTTGTGCAAAAGAGAACCAACTTCTTTTCCTGTATCCTGTGCTTTCATTTCTACTAAAAAATGGTCTGCTTTTCATGTTCACAAAAAATTCTAATTCTGTCCTTTTACTGACATTGAGAACTTTTATCTTTCTTTTAAGGTTGAGACCCTTCAAATTTTGCATCTTCTGTTATATATATTTCCTAAAGTAAAGAAATTACTGTGAATCTCAATAAGAGCAATATACCCAGCACAAAGCACTCAAGTTAATGATCAATTAAATTATGAAAGAGCATTACCTGTTTTACTTCTGCATCCATGAATCCATCTACCATCCAGTCCTTTAAAAGAAAACCTTCTGTTCATCTGCACAGTATAACATCCATCAACCTAACAGCTTGCATTACAAATAAAATATTCATGAGTTACAAAAAGAAAAAAAAAATCAAATATAGTATGTTATACATATAACTTAGGGTCATATCATACTTTAATAAATCAACTCTTCTAATCATAAACTCAGTCTAAGATAAAACACACAAACAAAACACCATCAATATGATATTTCATTAATGTAAAAACTATGGGTTCTAAAGCATGGAAAACCATTTCTCTAAACAGGCAGAGCCCTATGAGCATCTGAGTGAGCACTTGCTTGATGAAGGGCTATAACACTATTTCACATCCAAAGCAGGATGTATCCATGAGGAGTCATCTTCTTCAACTACCGTAACACTTCTGAGGACGACTGATGGTTGTCTAGTGAAATCCAAAAACCACGCAGGAACTCAATCAGGGTTATGATGTAATGACACTGTGAGTGATGTGGCAACAATATACCAGCCAACCTATAAATCATTAACCATAGCAATTTTTGTAAAAAGGAAAGAAGAGACAGTAGGGATAGGAAATTCATCAATGCTCAAGGGGCTCTGCCTCAGATAAAAAAGATAAGGATTACCATATCTCAAAACCCATAAGTCTCATCCACAGACAAAGCCTTTCAAGGGATGAAAGCAGAACCACAAAAAGACCTAAAACAAAGGACTTAAAAATATAATCTTAGTAAGGAACCTTTCCCCTGGTAACAATTTGTCCTTCACTTTTGATAGTTTTGTACCAAAAGCAACATATCCAAATCTACAAAAGTATCATTAACCTGATCTAAGCATTGCCATCATTCAATGAAGATGCCATTAACAGGTAAAAACTCCATTTACAAACCTCAACAACATGAGGTTCCTACATCATGGGCTCTAGCAGACAACCATGGCTATGAATAGAGAAACAACTTCTGGATCCAATGTGCACACTTTTTGCAAATAAGAGGTTTAAAGTATTCTGGATGACCAAACAAATCTTCTGTGTAATTTCCAATCTCATCTTTTAAATAAATTTTGGATTTAGAAAAATCATTACCAATACAAGATGAATCTTAACCTCAGAGGGAACCATACCTACACACTGCATGACTTATAATAACTCTTCTTCCTGATCCTAAAGCTAGAGGGAACAAGTTATCCCAAGAAACCATTATGAAGTCATACTTCTTATAATGCCAACAAATCATGATACACCAACTACCTCTGAAAGTTTGTATCCAAGAAACAAATATCACAGACTTTGTTAGCTAAAGTTTTGAAACCTTCTTATTCAAAAAAATAAAAAAAAACCTTCGCAAAGTTTTTTACAAAGCACTCCTTTACATTGCTAGAGAACTACTGACTTACTCTTACCATGAGCAAAATGCTATAGAAAAAATCTCAAACACACTGGCTCAATTATCACGGTAGCCCAGACAAAACAAAAGCTAAGGATGCACTTAAGCCATACCAACATGAAAAAAAGGAGCTTCTGTTGTATTTTATACAAGGATCAGCTGCACGTGGCCATAAGTAAAACCTAATGTCTTGATTATAAAGGTTGTATTTTATATACAAGGATCAGTAGCACCTGGCCAAAAGTAAAACCTAATGTCTTGTTTATAAAGATAACTCAAAGATCCACTGAAAATAACAAAGGACACAGTTATACAAAGGATCTATCACATTTGGCCACCACCACCAGCAAGGGTTCTGCTTCTGTATAAAACTGACCTTTCAGGGAAATTCCATTCTAGGACAACTCATCCAGGTATAGGTTACACACGGTAAACAAAAACTTGAGTTCCTAGTACCGTGCTGTATTCAACCAAAGCTCCTTAACAGTGTTGTAAGGAACATTCTCATGAGGGATTACAAGAATTCCCCCTGAACACATATCCTCTGACTTAGCTCCCCTATTGTATCATCAGTAAACTAATAGAGGTATGGTAACCCTATGCCTCAAAGTCTAGCTTCATCTCCCCTTCCAGCTGAACAGGGTTACAACTTGATTTTGATTCAAGCAGTAGCTGAGGTGGCACCACATAAATATTCTCCAGAAGCCTACCTAACTAAAAGTCCTCAAATTAAATCAATAACAAATAGTCTGCAGTTCAAAAAAAATCAGAAAGCAAAATCAAAATTCCCATGACAGTCAAGGATCTACGTACCATGGAGAGATAAACACCTATAAAGGTTCCATAAATGAACAATCCCATGAGAGATATGAGGAGCCTCTCAGAGTACACACTCTCCTACTTAGTTTCTCATGTGAAATACTTGCACAGTACAGTTGACATGGGAATTTTAGTCATTAAGGTTTGTCTTTGCTTCCCATTTTGATGACACTGCATTAAGATATGATCTCAATCTCAAGTCATACTGAACAGACCCACCAAAAAATGGCAACTGAAACAACAAAATCAGAGGAGGAAGCCTTCTGGTTGACTGTCCAGATGAGAAAAAAATCCCATCCAGTTGAACTTATTTATCAAAATATGATTATGCCATTCAGCATTGTCTACATGCAAGTATATCATACAGGCCATGCCTCATGTATGACCATCACAGACCAGGCCCATGCATACAGTACTTAAAATAATAAAATTCTAATATCTTCCATATTAGATTGCAGTTTCCCACATCAGCAAAGTAACTCCCAGAACATGCAAAGAAAGGTCGCTTCCGCTCACATCCATTTTCCAGCTGTCATGTGTAATGCACCGAAACTAAAGCTCCCTATCCACAACCCCAAAAACTGTAGGTTAAGCTGACCAAATGAACACAAGAAAGACATAGTTAGCAACATACTGAAAATCCCTGGAAGTCTAACAAACTAAAACTCTTGGAACTCAGCCAACAGCAAATGGTCTCCAGTGCATAAAATAATGTCTAAAAGCAAAGTCCAACAATTACAATTTCTGCAAAGAAGGATAAAATGACTGATGATCATCTAGAAACTCTGCAGTGGCACTATCAAGCATCACAGAACTCAACAAAAATAAGGAAGGTACTTAAAATCATCCCAATGGAGAAAGAATACTGCCCATGTATCTCCAGTGTGTCCCAGAAACTAACGAAGAGGAGAAGCAGGGGATCCTCCCTACCATGTTACTTTCCAAAAGATGGAACAATTGGAACCAAGCAAGATTTTTCCCCACACAGGATAAGACATCTCTCATGGATGTTACCTCACTCGTACAGGAAATAGTAAACAGCATGAAAGAGAAAACTTGCACTTTTGTGCTAAAAAACACAAAGAAAAGAAATAAAAATCACAGGGTGAAAACTTATACCCAAGACCTCAATCATGTCTGCCCAGAACAAGGTGAAGGTCATGAGTGACGGAGTGGGTTGGCAGTTCACCATCACCTTAATACTATGCCATGACATCATAAACTTCAGTGATTTTTTTTTTTTTGGCAAGCATCACCTGGCGGTCAACAGAGATGAATCCTTATGAATAAATCCTATTCTACAGGTTAAATGGTATTTTAAACCCTTGGTGAGAGTGCTCTCTCAAATGCATAAAGGCTCTGTCCATAGCTGAGAAATTTCATCATCAGTAAGTTCTGTTTGCAAACATGGCAAACCAAAGTTGATCAGAATTATAACCATTAAAAATTTAGTACACTGTACTCTTTGAATTACAAATTATTTCATAAATAGCACAGAAAAACAACAAATAAATGACCAGACACTTCTATACTGATGAAAAAAAATTTAAACAACTTTAATCACCTGACTAAAAAATTCTAGGCCTATTGTAGAACTTCATTTTATAGTTCCCAATGACTCAAAGACCTTACACTAAGATTTAAGGTCAAAAGTCAAAATATGTCTGTCTGTTAGTCTTTAACCATCACTAATTTGCAATCCATCTATATATACTATAAAAAATTCCATTCCTAATATCAAGGTGGGAGACCCACGCAAAATCTCTCTTCAAATAGTTGTTCACATGCTCATCCCACTCTTCCATCTCCCTCTCAGCCACTTGTTTTTTCTCTTTCTCTCTTGGTCACCATTCATTTCCTTCACTTCAATCAAAATTTATAAACTCCTTTTTCAACACCCATTCTCTCTTTGAGGGAAATATCACTTTCCTTTACACCTAACTGCTTTTCAGCCTTCAGAAGGTAGATTAAGGAACAAACAAAAAATAATGTGCTCTGCTCAGGCAGTGTCTAGTTTGAAGCGGTATTTTACAATGCTCCCAAACCAAAGTGTACTATCCACAGTCAATCCCTACATACTGCTCCTCAGTTTATCCCAACCCTTCATGTGACCTAGTTTAGCCCATTACCAGGAGGTTGTTCACCATTTACTACATTGCTCTAATTCTTTCTACTCAACCCTTGCTTCTCATGCTTCTGAATCTTCAGACCCTAGTACCTCAAAGCCTCATTAATTCCATCCTACCACCATCTTATCAAACACCCTTTCCCCCGTTGTTCCCTCTGCCGCAACACATAGATCCTACTTGTCAGTCTTATCTTCACCCATACATTTCATACATCCAAATCATTTCAACATAAACTGGCTAAACCTCACAATCAGATTATGCTCACTACCAGAACTCTGATAATATCATTCTGTCCATGATCAACCCTCTTACATCATGCAATGTCTTCAGGCATTCAACTTTCAGCACATCAACCCATTAGCTGTTAAAGGTACGTGAGTGGATGTCTTTCTTTGTCTGTTTCTTGGTGCTACCTTGCAATGTGTCATATCTTACTTTAGCAAGGTAATGCTTGGAACAGAATACAAAATGGCTTCATTTGTTCCCATGCAGTCTTTAACTGTGATGCATAATAAACCAAAACCAGAGTCCCCAGGTCCTATACATCTCTCCATGGTTTCCCCTGCCAGCTCTGTAAACCCTGATTCATCCCACTATTCCCCTATGTACCACATTACTCCAATTCACTCTTTCCCTCACATGTGTCACATCCTCCTGCATGTTTGATCCCTGAACCTTCGAAGCATCTTTCAATCCATCCTCCCATGTCCTCCATAGTTTCCCCTTTTTCAGGTTCCTTCTATTTCTGACATGCATATCCTCTAAGTCATCCTCTCCATAGATTTAAATCATTTTAGCATAACCCCTTCATATGTATCATACATATTCCTCTTACTGCCACACCTCTCTTAGCCTATCAATTTTTTTTTTATCAACTCTCCTCAAACCACATATTGACCTCAATATACTGTAGTCTTACATGTAACAATAATATGATACGACAAGACAGACATACATAACATTAAGTATATAAGTTATTTCAAAGTTATGAGAAACTGAGACCATAATCTGTGGACCTTGTTTCTCACATCCATAAAAATCCAAAATCAGAATGATGCTTGGTCTGACAGATTTCAGATTTTCTAAATGCTACCTGTACTAACTCTTACTACTCCTCTCCTATATCACATACCCTCTAATTCCTTAATTCTCGATCTATCAACTCCTATTACTTCAAAAGACAATCCTAAACAAAATATCTAATTATTTATTTATTATACTTGATCGCCGTTTCCCACGTCAGCAAAGTAGTGCCAGGAAACAGATGAAGAACAGCCCATCCACTCATATACACATATCTATTCATTCATTATACTTAATCGCTCTCTCTCGCATTAGCAAGGTAGTGCAAGGAAACAGACGAGGAATGGCCCAAACCATCCACATACACATGTACATAAACGCTCACACACACACATATACATATCAACATATACCTACATATACATACACAGACATAAATATATACACATGTACTATTCATAATTGCTGTCTTCATCCAAACCTGTCACCACCCTGCCACATGTGAGAATAGCACCCCCCCCCCCTTTCAGCAAGGTAGCACCAGAAAAAAAAGACCACATTTGTTCACACTCAATCTCTAGCTGTCATGTGTAATGCGCCAAAACCACAGCTCCCTTTCCACATCCAGGCCCCACAGAACTTTCCATGGTTTACCCCAGATGCTTCACATGCCCTGGTTCAGTCCAATGACAGCACGTTGACCCCAGTATACCACATTGTTCCAATTCATTCTATTCCTTGCACGCTTCTCACCCTCCTGCACATTTAGGCCCCAATCGCTGAAAATCTTTTTCACTCCATCCTTCCAACTCCAATTTGGTCTCTCACTTCTTGTTCTCTTCACCTCTGACACATATATCCTCACTCATTCTCTCCATATATCCAAACCACTTCAACACATACTCTTTTGCTCTTTCAACCACACTTTTTTCATTTCCACACATTTCTCTTACCTTTCATTACTTACTCTGTCAAACCACCTCACACCACATATCGTCCTCAAACATTTCATTTCCAACACATCCACCCTCTCCATACAACCCTATCAACACCCCAAGCCTCATAACCATACAACATTGTTGGAACAACTATTCCTTCAAACATACCCATTTTTGCTCTCCAAGATAAAGTTCTTTCCTTTCACACATTCTTCATTGCTCAAAGAACCTTTGCCCCCTTCCCCACCCTGTGACTTACTTCTACTTCCATGGTTCCATTCACTGCTAAGTCCATTCCCAGATATCTAAAACACTTCACTTCCTCCAATTTTTCTCCATTCACACTTGCATCCCAATTAACTTGTCCTTCCACCCTATTGAACCTAATAACCTTTGCTCTTATCCACAATTCCTCTCAACTCTCTCCTTTCACACACTTTTCCAATCTTCATCACCAACTTCTGCAGCTGTATCATCAGCAAACAACAACAGACTCATTTCCCAAGCCCTCTCATCCTCAACAGACTGCATACTTGCCCCTCTCCAAAACTCTTGCATTTACCTCCCTAACCACCCTATCCATAAACAAACTAAACAACCATGGAGACATCACACACCCCTGTTGGGATGAAGAGAGTGGTGAGAGTAAGTGAGTTTGGGAAGGAGACTTGTGTGAGGAAGTACCAGGAGAGACTGAGTACAGAATGGAAAAAGGTGAGAACAGAGGAGGCAAGGGGAGTGGGGGAGGAATGGGATGTATTTAGGGAAGCAGTGATGGCTTGCGCAAAAGATGCTTGTGGCATGAGAAGAGTGGGAGGTGGGTTGATTAGAAAGGGTAGTGAGTGGTGGGATGAAGAAGTAAGAGTATTAGTGAAAGAGAAGAGAGAGGCATTTGGATGACTTTTGCCAGGGAAATAATGCAAATGACTGGGAGATGTATAAAAGCAAGAGGCAGGAGGTCAAGAGAAAGGTGCAAGAGGTGAAAAAGAGGGCAAATGAGAGTTGGGGTGAGAGAGTATCATTAAATTTTACGGAGAATAAAAAGATGTTTTGGAAGGAGGTAAATAAAGTGCGTAAGACAAGGGAGCAAATGGGAACTTCAGTGAAGGGGGCTAATGGGGAGGTGATAACAAGTAGTGGTGATGTGAGAAGAAGATGGAGTTAGTATTTCGAAGGTTTGTTGAATGTGTTTGATGATGGAGTGGCAGATATAAGGTGTTTTGGTCGAGGTGGTGTGCAAAGTGGGAGGGTTAGGGAAAATGATTTGGTAAACAGAGAAGAGGTAGTAAAAGCTTTGCAGAAGATGAAAGCCAGCAAGGCAGCAGGTTTGGATGGTATTGCAGTGGAATTTATTAAAAATGGGGGTGACTGTATTGTTGCCTGGTTGGTAAGGTTATTTAATGTATGTATGATTCATAGTGAGGTGCCTGAGGATTGGCGGAATGCTTGCATAGTGCCATTGTACAAAGGCAAAGGGGATAAAGGTGAGTGCTCAAATTACAGAGGTATAAGTTTGTTGAGTATTCCTGGGAAATTATATGGGAGGGTATTGATAGAGAGGGTGAAGGCATGTACAGAGCAACAGATTGGGGAAGAGCAGTGTGGTTTCAGAGGTGGTAGAGGATGTGTGGATCAGGTGTTTGCTTTGAAGAATGTATGTGAGAAATACTTAGAAAAGCAAATGGATTTGTATGTAGCATTTATAGATCTGGAGACGGCATATGATAGAGTTGATAGAGATGCTCTGTGGAAGGTATTAAGAATATATGATGTGGGAGGCAAGTTGTTAGAAGCAGTGAAAAGTTTTTATCGAGGATGTAAGGCATGTGTACGTGTAGGAAGAGAGGAAAGTGGTTGGTTCTCAGTGAATGTAGGTTTGCGGCAGGGGTGTGTAATGTCTCCATGGTTGTTTAACTTGTTTTTGGATGGGGTTGTTAGAGAGGTGAATGCAAGAGTTTTGGAAAGAGGGGCAAGTATGAAGTCTGTTGGGGATGAGAGAGCTTGGGAAGTGAGTCAGTTGTTGTTCGCTGATGATACAGCGCTGGTGGCTGATTCATATGAGAAACTGCAGAAGCTGGTGACTGAGTTTGGTAAAGTGTGTGAAAGAAGAAAGTTAAGAGTAAATGTGAATAAGAGCAAGGTTATTTGGTACAGTAGGGTTGAGGGTCAAGTCAATTGGGAGGTAAGTTTGAATGGAGAAAAATTGCAGGAAGTAAAGTGTTTTAGATATCTGGGAGTGGATCTGGCAGCAGATGGAACCATGGAAGCGGAAGTGGATCATAGGGTGGGGGAGGGGGCAAAAATCCTGGGAGCCTTGAAGAATGTGTGGAAGTCGAGAACATTATCTCGGAAAGCAAAAATGGGTATGTTTGAAGGAATAGTGGTTCCAACAATGTTGTATGGTTGCGAGGCGTGGGCTATGGATAGAGTTGTGCGCAGGAGGGTGGATGTGCTGGAAATGAGATGTTTGAGGACAATGTGTGGTGTGAGGTGGTTTGATCGAGTGAGTAACGTAAGGGTAAGAGAGATGTGTGGAAATAAAAAGAGCGTGGTTGAAAGAGCAGAAGAGGGTGTTTTGAAATGGTTTGGGCACATGGAGAGAATGAGTGAGGAAAGATTGACCAAGAGGACATATGTGTCGGAGGTGGAGGGAACGAGGAGAAGTGGGAGACCGAATTGGAGGTGGAAAGATGGAGTGAAAAAGATTTTGTGTGATCGGGGCCTGAACATGCAGGAGGGTGAAAGGAGGGCAAGGAACAGAGTGAATTGGATCGATGTGGTATACCGGAGTTGACGTGCTGTCAGTGGATTGAATCAAGGCATGTGAAGCGTCTGGGGTAAACCATGGAGGGCTGTGTAGGTATGTATATTTGCGTGTGTGGACGTATGTATATACATGTGTATGGGGGTGGGTTGGGCCATTTCTTTCGTCTGTTTCCTTGCGCTACCTCGCAAACGCGGGAGACCGGCAAAAAAAAAAAAAAAAAAAAAAAAAAAAAAAAAAAAAAAAAAAATCTCTCTTACCCATACATCACTTATTCAATCAAATCACCTCACACCACAAATTGTCCTCAAACATCTCATTTCCAACACATTCACCCTCCTCCGCACAACCCTATCTATAGCCCATGCCTAGCAACCATATAACATTGTTGGAACCACTATTCCTTCAAACATACCCATTTTTGCTTTCTGAGATAATGTTCTCACCATCCACACATTCTTCAACGCTTGCAGAACCTTCGCCCCCTCCCCCACCCTGTGACTCACTTCTGCTTCCATGGTTCCATCCGCTGCTAAATCCACTCCCAGATATCTAAAACGCTTCACTTCCTCTAGTTTTTCTCCATTCAAACTTACCTCCCAATTTACTTGTCCCTCAACCCTACTGAACCTAATAACCTTGCTCTTATTCACATTTACTTTCAGCTTTCTTCTTTCACACACTTTACCAACTCAGTCACCAGCTTCTGCAGTTTCTCACCCGAGTCAGCCACCAGCGCTGTATCATCAGCAAACAACTGACTCACTTCCCAAGCCCTTTCATCCACAACAGACTGTATACTTGCCCTTCTCTCCAAAACTTCCATACGCACACAAATACATACATATACACTTCAACGTATACATACGACTATAAGAATAATAAATATATATATCAACATACACACATATACATACACAGACATATACATATGTATACTTGTACATATTCATAATCGCTTGCTCTCCTCCATTCTTTATTACTTTCACTCTCCCTGTTACATTTTGCTACTTTTGATGTTCCACTTATGTACTTCAAAGTACATCCATGTACTTCATCTGAAAGCTTCCAACCTCACACTCTACTTTTATATGTCCCACTAAAAATTTATCCAGCTTTCAATATTCTAAAATTTGAGAGACTGCTATTCTGATCACAGACAATCACAAAACTTAATTTCAAAATCTCAAGTCCCGTCCAGCTTCTCAGCATTTCATCATACCATCTAAATCTTATTTTTCTCAGGGTCTTCATATCATTGGTATACACATTCAGCTCCTTACATACTTTACCAAACTCAACAATCTTCCACTGCTACACATGCCTAAAACAGTAGCTTCAAGAGCCAAGTTATTGGTACTGTATGTAATACTGCTAAAATCTATCAAAATTAAACCTAGTTTAACTGCAAGCTTGCCCATAATACACTGATTCTTATAAGCCTCACTTAAAGCCCCTGACCCTTTCACTGTGGTGTATATATTGCCCTGCCACCCATCACTGTGCAAGATCTTTTAGCAAAATCAAAAAGTTAATTTCAATATTTTGACTGTGGCATTGAACAGATCTTTTCCAGAACTAAAATGCAATGTTCTTTCACGTTAGAAATCATTCACATCCAACACATGCTGAAATTGCTTTTATCATACAGCAAAGGTTAACTAATGCATAATGTAAGAGTTACAATTACTTGTGGCTCTCTAGGAAAGGGTCTTCAGTGTTCTCTCTTTCAAAGTCATCTCATTCATCTCTAACCATATGGATCTGATTAATCATTATCAATTTGCACTAGTAGTGCCATGTAAAGAAAATTTTTCAATACCCCAGGAACATGACAATGTCAAACTCTACACTCTGTTTCTATAAATGCTGAGCAGCAAAGACACTAAAGACCTACAATATGAAAAACTCTACTGGTGATAATTAATTTCATCCAACAATTTTTGCTGAGGGCAATGAGAATCAAAAATGTATTGACTTTATATGGGTCACCTACAGTGTATCAATAAAAAATTCTTAAACCATATACAAGTCATCAGCAGTGAAAGGGTTATGCCTTGTAAAAACCTTCCCATACTACTTGTGAAACTGATCTTTTCTGTTTCTGTCATTATAAAATCCTTCAACAGGTCTTATTATCGTTCTGCTGTTTCATCTACCAGCGTATTACAGAAGTTTCCACCTCCATCCTCCATTCCATTTAACCATTCCTTTCTCTAATCTTGCTACTGATCTTTTTCTAATACTACCTATCTACCTTTTCATATCAATGAAACAATTTCCTAAAGTCACAGTTGGTTGTACAATTTTCCCCTGACATTTGAGTTGCTGATTTTCTTCACACCTTCAAGAACCAAACACCAAAACAACAATCCTTGAAGCGTTTGCTGAAGAATTTTACATGTTGGTCTGGCTGTCTCGTAAGTGAAGCAGGTGCTACTCGTTTGCGCTTAAAAAACAGATTACTTGAAGAGAGCGGAGGCTGTCTCTGCAAGTATACACAAGGGGAAACTACCAGTAAGGAAGCATGGAAATACACAGATGAGCAAAAGTAATGGGAAATAATGAGACAGGATACTGGGAAGAGCAATATCTAAGAGGCTTGAGTTCCAGAATATGTAGATCACCTGTTTATGGTGCATATGAATGAAATGAGACAAAGGGAAAAATTATAAAATGATAATGAAGAAAAAATAAAATAAAATAATAATAATTACGATAATTATAATAACATTAATAATAATAATAATAATAATAATAATAATAATAATAATAATAATAATAATTATAATAATAATAATAATAATACTATGCATGAAGTCAAGCATCCTTACTTCCCATCACTTATGCTTCTTGAGTTGACTAAGGTGAACTGTTCAACTACCTTCACTTTATATAACTGATTCTCAGCTTTATACTGTATTAGCCAGTATGCTTTTCCATTCAGTACAACCCTCAGACAATAAATGCATACAGGTTAAACTCTTATTTCACTCTATCTCAAATCCCAAACCACTCATTCATTTCTCCTCTTGTCTTAGCACCAGACTTTAGTCTGTGTGCACACTAAAATATGCTGATCTCGGCAAAAACTAGCCTCATAATCACACTGGACAAAGAAAAGAAGAAAATATACTACCAAGCTCCACTGTGAAACATCTTTCAAAAAACCAGGTTTCACAACTTAACATCAAGAGAAACTAATCTTCAAACCCTTGATCCAGATGTCATCTTTGAGATTAGTTTGATTTGGCCTCAAAATTTTGGAGTTTAACCAATTAAAAAATTGAAAGCACTGAAATCTTAAGATAATTCTGTTATAACTCCTTTTCAGTGGCAGGATTAACAATGGAAAATAGAAATCAAAATACGCTGCTTTCTTGAGATATCCACAATTTGGGGTGAGACAACTGGACCTCTGTTCGTGAATTGTACAAACTCATTCCGCAAAAAAATAGCAAAAAAGTTTAAGCCTCAACATTGTCAACTTACAATATTTTTCTTACAGTTGAGAAGACAACCTTCAATGATTCCTCCTTCAAAAAAATATGAGGTGGATTTGCTTCATGAATCTGAATGAAGCCATAAATGCAGAAGGCCTAAAAGGAACCTGAGGAAAACTATTCTTCTTTGAGAGAGAAAGATATATGGAACCTCAATTGTTTGGTAAAATCCACTCTCTAGTTGTCATGTATAATGCATCAAACCAGAGAACTCTATCTTCCCCCTACCACTTCATTTGCCCTAGTTCGGCTTAATGACAGCACAACAGAGCTCTGTTCCTAGCATGCCTCACACCCTTCCGCTTGTTCATACCCCAAACCTTCATAGCATCTTTCACATTATCCTTCTACTTCCTCCTCAGCTTCCCCCTTTTCCTTGTTCAAAAACTTGATAAAATGGAAAAAAATCAAGAATCCCTCTTGTCTATGTGCTATAGGTACAACTCAGCATGTTTCTAAGTCCTTTGGCCTTTTTCAAGCCTGTTTGCCTTTCCATCTGCTCCCAGTACCAGTCTTTTTATAACTTGTTTGTCCACTGCCTTGCCTTTGTCATTTTCTGATATCTCAGCATCTGTAACTGAATAACCAAAATACTGATTAAACAATCTTTACTTCAGTTTTTGTGCTGAATGCTTATTTCTACTGGTCAATGGGCATCTTGCCTATTTTCCTAAAGCTACTTTGATGTTTCTCTTCCACTATAAAGGTCCAATCTCACACTTATTGTTTTTTCCTTTGTCCACAAATGACAGCAATACTTTATATAATTCTCTTCTCTGCATTGAATTACCTACTTAAGCACTCTCTATTCTGTAATTTCATATGTCTTCAACATTTCTTACTTTAACTCCCATGGTGTAGCGGTTAGCATTCCTGACCATGACACACTCACAGGCGGCCCAGGCTCAAGTGTATAGGTTCAAATCCTGGTTGCAAAAGTCAGTCCACACTCAATCCAGCTGTTCATCCACCCCCAGAGGTTGGTCAATAATATGGGTACTTGGCTCAAGCTAAGGAAGGAGTAGCACTACTCTTGAAGCAGGAGTTGTGGGAGCGAGTGATAGTGTAAGAGAGTAAATTCTAGATTGATGTGGGTATAAGTGAAAGTGGAAGGAGAGAGATGGGTGATTATTGGTGCTTATGCACTTGGTCATGAGAAGAAAGATCATGAGAGGCAAGTGTTTTGGGAGTAACTGCGGGAATGTGTCAGCAGCTTGGATCCACGAGATCTGGTTTTAGTTATGGGTGATTTAAATGCGAAGGTGAGTAATGTGGCAGTTGAGGGTTTAATTGGTATACATGGGGTATTCAGTGTTGTAAATGGAAATGCTGAAGAGCTTGTGGATTCATGTGCTGAAAAAAGACTATTGATTAGGAATACCTGTTTTAATAAGAGCGATATATGTAAGTAAACGTGTGAAAAGGAGAGACGGTCAAAGGGCATTTTTGGATTACGTGTCAATTAATAGGTATGTAAAAGATAGACTTTTGGACGTTAATGTGCTGAGGCGGGCAGCTGGAGGGATGTCTGATCTCAATCTATTTTACTCTCAACTTTCTCCTATCACATACTTTTCTAAACTCAGTAACCAACTTCTGAACTTTCTCACTTGAATCAGCCACTAGAGCTGTATCATTGGTGAATGACAAATGACTCACTTCCCAGGCCCCCTCATCCCCAACACACTGCATAGATGCCCCTCTCTCCAAAACTCTTGCACTTACCTCCCAAACCACCCCCTCCATAAACAAATTCAACAACCATGGGGGCATCACACACCCCTGCCCTAGACCAACCTTCAATGGGAACCAATCACTCGTCTTTCTTCTGACTTGTACACATGCCTTACACCCATGGTAAAAACTCTTCAATGCTTCTAGCAACTTACCTCCCACACCATATGCTCTTAAGACCTTCCACAAAGCATCTCTATCAACCCTATCATATGCCCTCTCCAGATACATAAATGCTACATACAAATCCATGTGTTTTCTAAGTATTTCTCATGCACATTCTTCAAAAAGAACACCTGACCCACACACCCTCTACCACTTCTGAAACCACACTGCTCTATACATGCCTTCACCCTCTCAATCAATACCCTCCCATACAATTTTCTAGCAATACTCAACAAACTTATGCATCTGTTGTTTGAACACTCACCTTTATCCCCTTTGCCTTTACAAAATGGCACTATACATACATTCCACCAATCCTCAGGCACTTCAACATAATCCATACATATGTTGAATAACCTTACCAACCAATCAATAAAACAGTGACCCCCTTTCTTAATAAATCCAACTACAATACCATCCAAATCCGCCGCCTTGCTTGATTTCATCTTCCACAAGGCTTTCAACACCTCTTTCCGCTTAGCCAAACTATTCTCTCTGACCCTCTCACTTTGCTTACCACTTCAACTAAAACACCTTAAATCTGCCTCTCTATCATCAAACACATTCAACAAATCTTCAAAATACTCACTCCATCTCCTCACTTCATCACTACTTGTTATCACTTCCCCTTGCCCCCTTCACCGATGTTCCCATTTGTACTCTTGTCTTATGCAAAACATCTTTTTATTCTCTCTAAAATCTAATGATACTCTCTCACCCTAACTCTTATTTACCCTCTTTTTCAACCCTTGCACCTTTCTTTTGACCTCCTGCCACTTTCTTTTATATATCCCCCAGTCATTTGCATTCCTTCCCTGCTAGGTATCGTCCAAACACCACTCTTTTCTCTTACACTGACAACTTCACTTCTTCATCCCATCACTCACTACCCTTTCTAATCAGCCCATCTCCCACCTTTCTCATGACACAAGCATCTTTTGCACATGTCATCACTGCTTCCTTAAATACATCTCATTCCTCACCCACTCCCCTCATGTCATTTGCTCTTACCTTTTGCCATTCTACACTTATTCCTTTCCAAGCTCACTTACTCTCACCAGTCTCTTCTCCCCAGCAGTTTCTCTTCTCTTTTGAAAACCTCTACAAATCTTCACCTTCACCTCCACAAGATAGTGATCAAACATCCCACCAGCTGCCCCTCTCAGCACATTAACACCAGAAAGTCTCTCTCTTCCATGCCTATCAATTAACAAGTAATCCACTAATGCCCTATGACCATCTCTCCTACTCATATACGTATACTTATGCATATCTCTCTTTTTAAACGAGGTATTCCCAATCACCAATCATTTCTCAGCACACAAATCCACAAGCTCTTCACCATTTCCATTTACAACACTGAATACTCGATGTGCACCAATTACACCCTCAACTGCCATATTCGTCACCTTCACATCTAAATCACCCTTCACTAATACCAGGCCTTATGCATTAAAGCTGCTAACACACTCACTCAGCTGCTCCCTAAACACTTGCCTCTCATGATCTTCTTCTCATGACCAGGAGCATAATCATCAATAATCACCTGTCTTTCTCTATCCACTTTCAATCTTACCCACATCAATCTAGAATTTACTTTCTTATACTCTTATCAAACACTCCCACAACTCCTGCTTCAGGAGAAGTGCTACTCCTTCCTGAGCTCTTGTCCTCTCTCCAACTTTACTGGCAAGACTTTTCCAAACCATTCTTCCCCTTTACCCTTGAGCTTCATTTCACTCAAGAGCCATAACATCCAGGTGTCTTTCTTCAAAAATACCACCTATCTCTCCTTTCTTCTCTTCTTGGTTATATACACACACATTCAGATACCCCCAATCTGAGCCTTCGAGGAGGATGAGCACTCCCTGCTTGACTTTCTTCTGTTCCCCTTTTTAGAAATTGAAATACAAGAAGGGAAGGGTTTCCAACCCCCCAATCTTACCCCCTTTAGTTGTCTTTTACAACACACCTGACATATATCTAAAAATCATGTTAGACAGACTAAAAATAAATGGGAGGAAAAGAATAGCCAACATGTTTCAGGGTCATCCTTCCTCACCTCAAAGGAAGAGGAATGAAATGGAGATTCTACTTGTTTGTATCACACTCAACTCTTATTTCTTAAACAGACATAGTACTAGTGGTGAAGAACAGTGATATACGTAAATAAATGATACAATAAATGATACACTATGCACTACAAATGGTACTTTACAGCCAACATATGACTGAAATTATTCTCGTTCTTCACTATGATCCGTTATCATAGACCCCCTTCACTGCAGGATTATGTAGAGAATATTAGGTGCAGTTATTGTGTTATTACTTGCACATGCCTTAACAAAAGGCTGAACAAATGGGAGGTGGGGAAAGCAGGTGGCTAAGTCACATGTTGGCCTCCCTTCTGACTCACTCCCACTACAACCACTCTGACTCCCTCATTTCTTCATGCTTCATCTGTTACTCTTCTTCATTCTTTTCAGCAATCAACATATATGATGATAAGTATTTCTCCTCTATACTTGGTTCATCCACACATATTCCATGTGGGTCGCTGTATGCAAGACGGGATATGTCAACAGGCTTGCACCTACAACAGTACATAAAGGAGTACTGTGGAAAGCATAATTTTTTCTCATGCCTATCTGAAAATGGAAGAGACCTCTACAGGATAGTTAGTGGTATGATAAGAGAGCTGGATGAAACAGAGGTAGGAAAAGTTAAAACATCACGAGGTTGGCCGCAATCCTATAAGCTAATGTCATAAATTGTTCGCTGTTGTTTAGAGGTTAAATAACATGATGGGAAAATGCATACGTATAATGAGAAATAGAAGGACCCACTGAACAAGCTCAGGGTACTTAAGATCAAATCAAACGCATACCGAAACAACAACTGAATACTTCACAATACTATGTTTACATCACAAGGATTCAGCAATGTAGAAAGCAACTTAGCACTTAAGAGAATATAGTATTACATCAGTCAAAGTCAATACAAATTTTCCATGAGGTTCATAAGTCAGTGGAAGACTGCAATGTCATGCACAGTAACAGTCATCAGGCAAGTCACCATTATTTGCATTCTGACATGAATCATTGGAAAGGCAATCACATGAAACATTTCAAATACCTTTATCTAAGAGCCAGTATATTGTACATGAACACAGTTTACATCCTGTGTATCTAGCATAAATGTAAAAAATGCAACAAATGATGAATATCAAAATAGCATCAAAAGACAAGTCCCATGCAATACTAATCACCCAAACATCTTCATGTAGTGGAAGGGCTTACAAAAAAAAAGTAATTTTTATTTCTTACCAAATAATTTTCCTATTTCCGCTTTTCAGAACTACAATACTCTTTATACTAAGTTCTTCCCTCTTTCTTTGCTAAACTGCCATATCTTGTGATGATTCACTTCTGTATCATTAGTATCTTTGACTTGATCATCATTTAGATAAGGTGGATCAAATGCAATCAGCCTCCCAGCTTATCTACATATATCCTTAATCCACAGTCAGAGTATTTAAATGAACATTAGCTACTGCATCTATATAAATACTTCTTAGCTTTTCAATCTGAATACTCACTTACTGGAAGTTTTATTTCAAAAATATATAATTTTACCTACATCCAAATATCAACCTAGTTAACTGGTGCACTTATACTATGCTAAATGCTTCAGTCTCTATAACCTAAACTAAGGGATAGAATGAGCATCATTCTACAGCTCTGCCACATACATAAGCATCATCTAAAAAAAACTATTGTTACCCAGCACTTTCTATCAATTTACACTTGAATGAGCTATTCAATTCATACATCAAAGAACATCACACAGCACAACCACTCTCAAACTTTCACTCAAATGGTAACATGCAAGCAACAATTAATTACCTTTTGGTTCCTTTGGAGTTCCTGAAGACTTGCTCTACTACCAAAGCTGTCAACATGCCTCAACTCTCCACGCTTGAGGGGAAAGTGAAAATTGCAACCCATCCCTTGAGTATAATAAGCACACACCTCACAATTATACTGATCCAATGCTTGTAAAAATAGATCAACAAAACTAATATAGCAATAAATGAAAGTTTATTGAATCAGAATAATAAAATTCATAATAACCATTAGCTTTAAACTTTCTGGGAGAAACATCAAGAAATGATAATATACAAATTAAAATTTAAGCAATCAACATAAATAAAATATGAAATCATGAGAAATTAAGTTATTGTGCATGGCAGAAAAAGTTTTGTAATCAATTCTATACAACTAACTACACAAAACAAAGAAGTAATCACTCTATAGCTTCTCTATATATGTGATATACTCATACAAAATAATTTATAAGGGTATTCATGCAGTTATAAATTTTGTAGCAGTCCTCTTCAAGAAAGAATTCACATGTAGACTGTTTCACAACTAAAACCAGATATGCTGTGTAGTCAGTAAGAGCAGAAGCTGTCTTCTACAACAATCCAAAACTATTTACATCCTTTGGGTAAATGACCATTTCTGCTAATCAAATTCTGTTGTTTACCTCATGTTTCTAAGTAAAAAAAAGTACTCCAAGGGACTTTCATAAATAACATATTAATGTAAAGAGGAGAAAACGAACTACAAAATTCATATTCTTTAAGAATTTGTTAGATTTCATTATCTACAATCAAATCATTTTGTGCATGCTTGATTAGCCCGCCTTAGCGAGGTAGTACCAGGAGCAGAGCATCCAAGAAAAGAGCCTTGTTTGCTCTTTCTTCTGTTCCTTCTTCCAGATAGTGAAAATACAGAGGGGGGGATTTCCGGCCCTAACTCCTACCCCGCTCAATCACCTATATCATGCATGAGATGGACTCTTTCTTCACTATCCATTATTTACTAGTACTTCAAATTAGGCAGATTAAATCTATGCACTATCAATCACTTCAAAATGCTGATTACCAAGAGGACTTCAATATGTACAAATTCCTGGAATATGGCTTATAAATGATTCTATGCACATACATTAACTTCTAAATCCTAGTTTCTTAATACAATCAGTATCATATCTTGATCAGACAATGAAGTCTCAATTTGTTGCACTATTTCTATTTAAATTACTAGAAAAACCAAAGTCAAACATTCATACCTGTAAGCAGCAATGGATTAAAGATATAAGCAATGGAAATTCAATTACCAAATGGTGGATAGAGAACACCATTGTGTTCAGGAGCCTGTTAATATCTCTGCATAATTTGCCTACCATTACAAACCCTGAGGTTACTAACCCCATACAATGATTCTGTCCCATACATGCAACAAGGCTCAGATTGGGGTGTCTAAATATGTGTGGATGTAACCAATATGTGTAAAAAGGAGAGATAGGTAGTATGTTTGAGGAAAGGAACCTCAATGTTCTGGCTCTGAGCGAAACGAAGCTCAAGGGTAAAGGGGAAGAGTGGTTTGGGAATGTCTTGGGAGTAAAGTCAGGGGTTAGTGAGAGGACAAGAGCAAGGGAAGGAGTAGCACTACTCCGGAAACAGGAGTGGTGGGAGTATGTGATAGAGTGTAAGAAAGTAAACTCTAGATTGACATGGGTAAAACTAAAAGTTGATGGAGAGAGATGGGTGATTATTGGCGCATATGAGAAGAAAGATCATGAGAGGCAAGTGTTTTGGGAGAAGCTGAATGAGTGGTTTTGATGCACGAGACAAGGTTATAGTGATGGGTGATTTGAATGCAAAGGTGAGTAATGTGGCAGTTGAGGGAATAATTGGTATACATGGGGTGTTCAGTGTTGTAAATGGAAATGGTGAAGAGCTTGTAGATTTATGTGCTGAAAAAGGACTGGTGATTGGGAATACCTGGTTTAAAAAGAGATATACATAAGTATGCGTATGTAAGTAGGAGAGATGGCCAGAGAGCGTTAATGGATTATGTGTTAATTGATAAGCGCGCGAAAGAGAGACTTTTGGATGTTAATTTGCTGAGAGGTGCAACTGGAGGGATGTCTGATCATTATCTTGTGGAGGCGAAGGTGAAGATTTGTAGAGGTTTCAGAAAGAAGAGAGAATGTTGGGGTGAAGAGAGTGGTGAGAGTGAGTGAGCTTGGGAAGGAGATTTGTGTGAGGAAGTACGAGAAGAGACTGAGTACAGAATGGGAAAAGGTGAGAACAAAGGAGGTAAGGGGAGTGGGGGAGGAATGGGATGTATTTAGGGAAGCAGTGATGGCTTGCGCAAAAGATGCTTGTGGCATGAGAAGCGTGGGAAGTGGGCAGTTTAGAAAGGGTAGTGAGTGGTGGGAAGAAGAAGTAAGATTATTAGTGAAAGAGAAGAAAGAGGCATTTGGACGATTTTTGCAGGGAAATAATGCAAATGAGTGGGAGATGTATAAAAGAAAGAGGCAGGAGGTCAAGGGAAAGGTGCAAGAGGTGAAAAAGAGAGCAAATGAGAGTTGGGGTGAGAGAGTATCATTAAATTTTAGGGAGAATAAAAAGTTGTTTTGGAAGGAGGTAAATAAAGTGCGTAAGACAAGGGAACAAACAGGAACTTCAGTGAAGGGGGCTAATGGGGAGGTGATAACAAGTAGTGGTGATGTGAGAAGGAGATGGAGTGAGTATTTTGAAGATTTGTTGAATGTTTGATGATAGAGTGGCAGATATAAGGAATTTTGGTTGAGGTGGTGTGCAAAGTGAGAGGGTTCGGGAAAATGATTTGGTAAACAGAGAGGAGGTAGTAAAAGCTTTGTGGAAGATGAAAGCCGGTAAGGCAGCGGGTTTGCATGGTATTGCAGTGGAGTTTATTAATTAAAAAAGAGGGTGGCTGTACTGTTGACTGGTTGGTAAGGTTATTCAATGTATGTATGATTCATGGTGAGGTGCCTGAGGATTGGCAGAATGCATGCATATTGCCATTGTACAAAGGCAAAGGGGACAAAGGTGAGTGCTCAAATTACAGAGGTAAAGTTTGCTGAATATTCCTGGGAAATTATATGGGAGGGTATTGATTGAGAGGGTGAAGGCATGTACAGAGCATCAGATTGGGGAAGAGCAGTGTGGTTTCAGAAGTGGTAGAGGATGTGTGGATCAGGTGTTTGCTTTGAAGAATGTATGTGAGAAATACTTAGAAAAGCAAATGGATTTGTATGTAGCATTTATGGATCTGGAGAAGGCATATGATAGAGGTGATAGAGATGCTGTGTGGAAGGTATTAAGAATATATGGTGTGGGAGGCAAGTTGTTAGGAGCAGTGAAAAGTTTTTATCGAGGATTTAAGGCATGTGTATGTGTAGGAAGAGAGGAAAGTGATTGGTTCTCAGTGAATGTAGGTTTGCAGTAGGGGTGGGTGATGTCTCCATGGTTGTTTAATTTGTTTATGGATGGGGTTTTTAGGGCGGTGAATGCAAGAGTTTTGAAAGAAGGGCAAGTATGCAGTCTGTTGTGGATGAGAGAGCTTGGGAAGTGAGTCAGTTGTTGTTCGCTGATGATACAACGCTGGTGGCTGATCCATGTAAGAAACTGTAGAAGCTGGTGACTGAGTTTGCTAAAGTGTGTGAAAGAATTAAATTGAGAGTAAATGTGAATAAGAGCAAGGTTATTAGGTACAGTAGGGTTGAGGGTCTAGTCAATTGGGGGGTAAGTTTGAATGGAGAAAAACTGGAGGAAGTGAAGTGTTTTAGATATCTGGGAGTGGATTTAGCTGCAGATGGAACCATGGAAGTGGAAGTGAATCATAGGGTGGGGGAGGGGGCGAAAGTTCTGGTTGCCTTGAAGAATGTGTGGAAGTCGAGAACATTATCTTGGAAAGCAAAAATGGGTATGTTTGAAGGAATAGTGGTTCCAACAATGTTGTATAGTTGCGAGGCGTGGGCTATGGATAGAGTTGTGCGCACGAGGGTGGATGTGCTGGAAATGAGATGTTTGAGGACAATATGTGGTGTGAGGTGGTTTGATCGATCGAGTAAGTAATGTTAAGGGTAAGAGAGATGTGTGGTAATAAAAAGAGTGTGATCGAGAGAGCAGAAGAGGGTGTTTTGAAATGGTTTGGTCACATGGAGAGAATGAGTGAGGAAAGACTGACCAAGAGGATATATGTGTCAGAGGTGGAGGGAACGAGGAGAAGTGGGAGACCAAATTGGAGGTGGAAAGATGGAGTGAAAAAGATTTTGAGTGATCGGGGCCAGAAAATGCAGGAGGGTGAAAGGCGTGCAAGGAATAGAGTGAACTGGAACGATGTGGTATACCGGGGTCGATGTGCTGTCAATGGATTGAACCACGGCATGTGAAGCGTGTGGAAAGTTCTGTGGGGCCTGGATGTGGAAAGGGAGCTGTGGTTTCAGTACATTATTACATGACAGCTAGAGACTGAGTGTGAATGAATAGGGCCTTTGTTGTCTTTTCCTAGCGCTACCTTGTACACATGAGGGGGGAGGGGGTTGTTATTTCATGTGTGGTGAGGTGGCAATGGGAATGAATAAAGGCAGACAGTATGAATTATGTACATGTGTGTGTGTATATATATGCATACGGTGAGATGTAAAGGTATGTATATTTGCGTGTGTGGAAGTGTATGTATATGCATGTGTATGTGGGTGAGTTGGGCCATTCTTTCATCTGTTTCCTTGCGCTACCTCGCTAACACAGGAGACAGTGACAAAGCAAAATTATAATGATAATAAATATTTATTTTATTTATCTATATATTTTGCTTTGTTGCTGTCTCCTGCGTTAGCCAAAGTCCACTCCCAGATATCCAAAATACTTCACTTCCTCTAATTTTTCTCCATTCAAACTTACCTCCCAACTGACTTGTCCCTGAACCCTACTGTACCTAATAACCTTGCTCTTATTCACATTTACTCTCAGCTTTCTTCTTTCACACATTTTACCAAACTCAGGCACCAGCTTCTACAGTTTCTCACCCAGAGCAGCCACCAGCACTGTACCATCAGCGAACAACAACTAACTCACTTCCCAAACTCTCTTATCCACAACAGACTGCATACTTGCCCCTCTTTCCAAAACTCATGCATTTGCCTCCCTAACAACCCCATCCATAAACAAATTAAAGAACCATGGAGACATCATGCACCCCTGCCACAAACCAACATTCACTGAGAACCAACCACTTTCCTCTCTTCCTAAATGTACACATGCCTTACATCCTCGATAAAAACTTTCCACTACCTCTAACAACTTGCCTACCACACCATATATACTTAATACCTTCTACAGAGCATCTCTATCAACTCTATCATATGCCTTCTCCAGATCCATAAATGCTACATACAAATGCATTTGCTTTTCTAAGTATTTCTCATATACATTCTTCAAAGCAAACACCTGATCCACACATCCTCTAAAACTTCTGAAACCACACTGCTCTTCCCCAATCTGATGCTCTGCACATGCCTTCACCCTCTCAATCAATACCCTCCCATATTTCCCAGGAATACTCAACAAACGTATAACTCTATAGTTTGAGCACTCCCTCTTATCCCCTTTGCCTTTGTATAATGGCACTGTGCAAGCATTCCACCAGTCCTCAGGCACCTCACCATGAGTCATACATACATTAAATAACCTTACCGAGTTAACAATACAGTCATCCCCTTTTTTAATGAATTCCACTGCAATACTATCCAAACCCGCTGCCTTGCTGGCTTTCATCTACAAAGCTTTTACTACCTCTTCTCTGTTTACCAAATCATTCTCCCTAACCCTCTCACTTTGCACACCACCTCGACCAAAACACCCTATACCTGCCACCCTATCATCAAACGCATTCAACAAACCTTCAAAACACTCACTTTATTTACCTCCTTCCAAAACATCTTTTTATTCTCCCTAAAATTCAATGATACTCTCACACCCCAACTCTCATTTGCCCTCTTTTTTGCCTTTTACACCTTTCTCTTGACCTCCTGCCTCATTCTTTTATAGATCTCCCACTCATCTGCATTATTTCCCTGCAAAAATTGTCCAAATGCCTCTCTCTTTCACTAATAATCTTACTTCTTCATCCCACCACTCACTACCCATTCTAATCTACCCATTCTAATCTGCCCACTTCCAACGCCACAAGCATCTTTTGCACAAGCCATCACAGCTTCCCTAAGTACATCCCATTCTTCCCCCACTCCCCTTACATCCTCTGTTCTCACCTTTTTCCATTCAGTACTCAGTCTCTTCTCGTACTTCCTCACACAAGTCTCCTTCCCATGCTCACTTACTCTCACCACTCTCTTCATCCCAACATTCTCTCTTCTTTTCTGAAAACCTCTACAAATCTTCACCTTCGCCTCCACAAGATAATGATCAGACATCCCTCCAGTTGCACCTCTCAGCACATTAACATCCAAAAGTCTCTCTTTCGCATGCCTATCAATTAACACATAATCCAATAACGCTCTCTGGCCATCTTTCCTACTTACATACGTATACTTATGTATATCTCTCTTTCTAAACCAGGTATTCCCAATCACCAGTCCTGTTTCAGCACATAAATCTACAAGCACTTCACCATTTCCATTTATTACACTGAACACCCCATGTACACCAATTATTCCCTCAACTGCCACATTACTCACCTTTGCATCAAATCACCCATCACTATAACCCAGTCTCATGCATCAAAACTACTAACACACTCATTCAGCCTCTCCCAAAACACTTGCCTCTCATGGTCTTTCTTCTCATGCCCAAGTGCATATGCACCAATAATCACCCATCTCTCTCCATCAACTTTTAGTTTTACCCATATGAATCTAGAGTTTACTTTTTTACACTCTAGCACATACTCCCACCACTCCTGTTTCAGGAGTAGTGCTACTCCTTCCCTTGCTCTTGTCCTCTCACTAACCCCTGACTTTACTCCCAAGACGTTCCCAAACCCCTCTTCCCCTTTACCCTTGAGCTTCGTTTCACTCAGAGCCAAAACATCGAGGTTCCTTTCCTCAAACATACTACCTATCTCTCCTTTTTTCTCATCTTGGTTACATCCACACACATTTAGACACCCCAATCTGAGCCTTCGAGGAGGATGAGCACTCCCCACGTGACTCCTGGTATAACGTCCTTATTGCAATAAAACAATGAATTCATTATAGGATATGTTCTGAAACAGTCTAATCTTATCAAAAAGTGCAACGCCAGTCATCCTAATCTGATATCACTTTTATGTGCAAAATTTTATAATCCTATGAGATTTATAATAAATATGCTACTTATAAATATAAGTCACATCAACAAACATTAAGAAATCAAGAAACCTTACCTTGAGCTGGTCCTTGATTTCCTGTTCATAGGTTGATGGTGTATTTCCATGCACACGCCGTACTGGAACATTCCGAGGCTTCTCTTCCTCTGCTACAAGTGTGGAGACTATGGACGCATCTGGGCGGAAATCTGGATGCTTTGTATTGATGTATGCCAGTTCAATTGCCACAAGATTTTCAACCTGATAGAAATGAAGTACATCTTACATTCCAGCCTTACAACCCAGCAGCTATTCCAGTTCTATTTACAATTATTACAACAACTAATGAAGAGAGCAGTACTGAAAATACTATTCATAGTCTAAGACTCTCCATGTTCAGCCTCTTAACCATCAAAATATGCTCATGCAAAGCATGTGAAGCATCTGGGGTAAACCATGGAAAGTACTGTGGGGCCTGGATGTGGAAAGGGAGCTGTGGTTTCGGGCATTGTTACATGACAGCTAGAGACTGAGTGTGAACGAATGAGGCCTTTGTTGTCTTTTCCTAGCGCTACCTCGCACACATGAGGGGGAGGGGGAAATTATTCCACTTGTGGCGAGGTGGCGATGGGAATGAATAAAGGCAGACAGTAGGAATTATGTACATGTGTATATATGTATATGTCCGTGTGTGTATATATATGTGTACATTGAGATGTATAGGTATGTATATTTGCATGTGTGGACATGTATGTATATACATGTGTATGGGGGTGGGTTGGGCCATATCCTTCGTCTGTTTCCTTGCGCTACCTCGCAAACGCGGGAGACAGCGACAAAGCAAAATAATAATAATAAAAAAAAAATGCAAAGGAAAATAGTATCTACAAATATGGAAACATGTATGTACAAATGAATGCATATATGTAGGAATCACTAATATTATCATCATTACTAGCAAATTTGGGCCCTCATCTGCTTGCCCTACCACCCTGGCTATCACACCCATCCTCACTACCACCACATCCTCCCTCACTAGCTGCCACAATCTCTCTCACTACCAGCACACCCTTCCATACAACCACCACTCCCTTCATCTTTGGCTACCACATTCACCCTCACCACCATCCACTCCCTCCCTCACTACCATACCCTCCCTCATCATTACCATTCCCTTCTTACCTGACTACCATACTCTCAATAGCAGATGGCTTTGTTCAGTTGTATGACCAGTCACTCATTTCCCCCTCTCCATACCCCCCATATTGCCAGAACAGAGTCCCCACTGAACAATAATTTTTTCTCCATAAAATACTTCACCACAGCAGCCAGCAATTTCTACTCTGTTAGGAAATGGATGATAGCAACCTGCTACAACTTTTCTCTCCCTATATATGATTCAGTTGTAGCTCTACAAGTCCATCCACTGTCATGTCCATTTCCAGTTACTGTGCCTAAATCACTCCACTTCCTCAAGGGTCTCCCCACTGAAACTCACATTCAGGCCTGTCTTGGTTCCCTGCTAGAAATCGTTACCTTGCTTTTGTTCACACTTACTCTCAACTTCCTCCTTTCACATGCATCCAAACTTAGACACCAGCTTCTGGACCTTCTCTCTCAGATCTGCTAAAAGAGCAGTGTCATCTGCAAACAGCAACTGACTCACCTCCCAGGCCCCATGAATTTACTTCCTTTACTACCACCTCTATAAACAGATAAAAAGCCATGGTGATATCAAATATCCTACATGTAGATCCAAGTTCACTTGTATCCACTCAGCCTTCTTTTGTACTCTTACATAAGCCTTACTCTCTGGATATGACTTTTCACAGCATTCAGTAGCCCTCTTTCCACACAATACATTTGTAACATGTATGTAGCATTTGTATGTATTTGTATGTATGGATTTGTATGTAGCATTTATGGATCTGGAGAAGGCATATGATAGAGTTGATAGAGATGCTCTGTGGAAGGTATTAAGAATATATGGTGTTGGAGGCAAGTTGTTAGAAGCAGTGAAAAGTTTTTATCGAGGATGTAAGGCATGTGTACGTGTAGGAAGAGAGGAAAGTGATTGGTTCTCAGTGAATGTAGGTTTGCGGCAGGGGTGTGTGATGTCTCCATGGTTGTTTAATTTGTTTATGGATGGGGTTGTAAGGGAGGTAAATGCAAGAGTCCTGGAAAGAGGGGCAAGTATGAAGTCTGTTGGGGATGAGAGAGCTTGGGAAGTGAGTCAGTTGTTGTTCGCTGATGATACAGCGCTGGTGGCTGATTCATGTGAGAAACTGCAGAAGCTGGTGACTGAGTTTGGTAAAGTGTGTGGAAGAAGAAAGTTGAGAGTAAATGTGAATAAGAGCAAGGTTATTAGGTACAGTAGGGGTGAGGGTCAAGTCAATTGGGAGGTGAGTTTGAATGGAGAAAAACTGGAGGAAGTGAAGTGTTTTAGATATCTGGGAGTGGATCTGTCAGCGGATGGAACCATGGAAGCGGAAGTGGATCATAGGGTGGGGGAGGGGGCGAAAATTTTGGGAGCCTTGAAAAATGTGTGGAAGTCGAGAACATTATCTCGGAAAGCAAAAATGGGTATGTTTGAGGGAATAGTGGTTCCAACAATGTTGTATGGTTGCGAGGCGTGGGCTATGGATAGAGATGTGCGCAGGAGGATGGATGTGCTGGAAATGAGATGTTTGAGGACAATGTGTGGTGTGAGGTGGTTTGATCGAGTAAGTAACGTAAGGGTAAGAGAGATGTGTGGAAATAAAAAGAGCGTGGTTGAGAGAGCAGAAGAGGGTGTTTTGAAATGGTTTGGGCACATGGAGAGAATGAGTGAGGAGAGATTGACCAAGAGGATATATGTGTCGGAGGTGGAGGGAACGAGGAGAAGAGGGAGACCAAATTGGAGGTGGAAAGATGGAGTGAAAAAGATTTTGTGTGATCGGGGCCTGAACATGCAGGAGGGTGAAAGGAGGGCAAGGAATAGAGTGAATTGGAGTCATGTGGTATACAGGGGTTGACGTGCTGTCAGTGGATTGAATCAAGGCATGTGAAGCGTGCGGGGTAAACCATGGAAAGCTGTGTAGGTATGTATATTTGCGTGTGTGGACGTGTGTATGTACATGTGTATGGGGGGGGGGGGTAGGGCATTTCTTTCGTCTGTTTCCTTGCGCTACCTCGCAAACGCGGGAGACAGCGACAAAGTATAAAAAAAAAAAAAAAAAAAAAATTTGTAACATCTTCATAATGGCATTACTATCATCCCTATCATACACTCTCTCAGTGTGCATAAATGCCAAATACAAACCCCTCTCTTTCTCCAAGAATTCCTAACATAAATTCCTCAAAGCTAACACACTCTTCTAAACCTGAAGCCATAATATTCCTTCCATCAGGTGCTATATGCATGTAACCACACTCTTAATCACCACTTTCCCATACATCTTACCTGGAATACTCAACATAATTATACCTCTGTAATTCAAGCATTAACTTGTATATAACTCTCCTTTATGTAAGGGCACTTCACCTTGGGCTATACAAATGGTGAATAGCCTTAATAGCCAATCAAAAATATTGTCACCTTGAAAAACTCAACAACAATCCCAGCCACTCCCACCGCCTTGCCACACTTCATCTTAAGCTGGATTTTTATCCCTTCCTCCCTTCTCAACAAACTATTAACAACACATACCACCCATCCCAAACACACCACATCTCCCACCCTATCGTTAAGCAAATTCAATACTCCTTCAGAACACTACACCTCTTTTTCACATCATCTTACCTGCCACCACTTCACCAACTGTTCCGTTACTGTTGCCTCCTTTTACTTTGTTTCCCTTCCAGTATTTTCCTCCTTCTAAAGTGATTTTCTTAATCTCTCTGAAGTTCACCTCATCCCTCATTTGCCCTCAACTTCAGCTCCTGAACCTTTCTTCGACCTGCCATTACTTTCCATACTACACCTCCCAATTGTTTGCACTCCTTCCCTACAAATATCCTCCATACACCTCTTTTCTCTTTCTCTAGCAAGATGACTTTCTCATCCTACCACTTATTACCCTTTCTCATATGACCAACTTCCATATATCTCACACTTAACCAACACATGTAAGCACTATGCCCTCTAATGCTCTTCTACTCACATAGATTAATTTACTACCATCTATCAGCCACTCTTCAATCACCCTCTCTTGGTTTCTCTGCAAACAGGCCTCTTTTTCCAAAATCACTCACTTTCACTACTTCTTTCCCATTCAATATTTCTCCTTTCCCTAAAATCACTACAAACTTCCATACTCAAATCAACTTCCTGTCAAATGTGGAGGTACATGAACAAAACTATAGTGCAAATAAATGTGCACTTTTCACTGAACTCATAATGCCATCCAACAACAACGACTCAAACCCTGACTGATTAGACATCCCATCTCTTCCTCAGAAAAGAGGAAGAAGAAATTTTACCCACAACTCTAGTGAGTGTTCTAGGAGATGACAAAAAGGGGAGGGATCTAGGAGGGTGGACATCCCCCTTCCAGTATTTTCACTTTCAAAAAGAAAGGAATACAAGAGAGCTAATTAAGTATTTTCACAAGATGCCTCAGCTTTGTGTACTTCATGCCACCTCAGTAAGGTAGGAAAGGAAACCACTGAAAAAAAAAAAAAAATGTGTCAGGGGTGGGGAACACAAGAAGCGGGAGACCAAATTGGAGCTGGAGGAATGGAGTGAAAAAGATTTTGAGCGACTGGGGCCTGAACATACATGAGGGCGAGAGGCATGCAAGGAATAAAGTGAATCGGAACGATGTGGTATACTGGAGTTGACGTGCTGTCAATATACATATATGTGTATGAGTGGATGGGCCATTCTTCATTTCCCACATCAGTGAGGTAGTGCCAGGAAACAGTTAAAGAATATACACATATACACATGAACACCCATACACGCACATATATATATTTTTTTATCCATATTAGCCATTTCCCGCATTAGCGAGGTAGCGTTAAGAACAGAGGACTGAGCCTTGGAGGAAATATCCTCAATTGGCCCCCTTCTCTGTTCCTTCTTTTAGAAAATCAAAAATGGGAGAGGAGGATTTCCAGCCCCTCCCTCCCCTTTTAGTCGCATTCTATGACATGCAGGGAATATGTGGGAAGTATTCTTTCTCCCCTAACCCCAGAGATAACATATACATATACATAAACATAATTCTTCTATTGTGGGGCCTGGATATGGAAAGGGAGCTGTGGTTTCTGTGTTTTACACATAACAGCTAGAGAATGAGTGTGAACGAATGTGGCCTTTGTTGTCTTTTCCTAACGCTACCTCTCATGCATGCATGGGAGGTGCCATTTCATGTGTGGCGGGGTGGCAACGAGAATGGATGAAGGCAACAAGTATGAACATGTACATGTGTATATATGTATATGTCTGACCTCCTGCCAGTCATTTGCACTCCTTCCTTGCAAGTATCATCCAAATACTTTTCTTTTCTCTTTCACTAACATTTTTACTTATTCATCCCACCATTCACTACTCTTTCTAATCTGCCCACCTCATGCCACACGCATCTTTTGCACATGCCATTATTGCTTCCCTAAATACATCCCATTCCTCACCCACTTCCCTAACATCCTTTGCTCTCACATTTTGCCATTCTACACTCAATTTCTCCAGGTGCTTTCTCACAAAAGTCTCCTTTCCAAGCTCACTTACTCTCATCACTCTCTTCCCAACATTTTCTCCTTTTTTGAAAACCTCCAAAAAATCTTCACTTTTGCCTCGACAAGATAGTGATCAGATATCCCTTCAGCTGCCCCTCTCAGCACATTAACATCCAAAAGTCTCTCTTTTACATGCCTATTAGTTAACATGTAATCCAGTAATGCCCTCTGACATCTCTGCTACTCGCATATGCATACTTATGGATATCTCGCATTTTAAACCAGGTACTCTAAATCCCCAGTCTTTTTTCAGCACACAAACCCACAAGCTCTTTACCAGTGCCATTCACAACAATGAATACCCAATGTACACCAAGTATACCCTCAACTGCCACTTTACTCACCTTCACATTTGAACCACCCATCACTAAAACCTGGTCTCATGCATCAAAGCTGCTGAGATACTCAGCTGCTCCCTAAAACACTTGCCTCTCATGATCTTTCTTCTCATGACCATGTGCATAATGTTTGTGTATTTTCAAAAGCTTGCATATACAAGGTTAGTATTATAAACCTTACATACTGGAAAACTGAAGAGAACAGAGAAGAGTGAAAATAAACTTAATATGTATCAAAGGAATATCAAATAAAATTATACTGCACCATTGAATTGGTTGGTGGAAGGCGTCTTCGTAGCAGCTGTGTGACAACATCCACAATTTTTTCATGAAGTTTTGGAAAACGCAGCATTTCTTGTTGAACCTATCGATGAGTAAACACAATTTAGTTTCAATATCAAAAATAGTTATTTGCCCTTAAGATGGCTTCATAATGAATATAAAATTAATAAACTGTAATAATCACATTCCACTGTAGTAAATTTTCCAAAATCTATCACAAATGTGCAAACAAAATGTACAGTAACGTTCACATGTCCAATGTTGCATTATATCAAATTATACATTGCATACTTTCATTCCTTCATAAAGACAGATCAATCAAGGACTCTGCAATGTGTGAAATATATTACCTCTGTTCCACAGAACTGAATTATTCTCTGCATCTCCTCATGGACTAACTCAACACAGCGCAGAGATGGTTCTTCTAAACGACGAATCTGTCTCTTCACCAACAGTTCAAATGAAACCTGTTGACAATTCAAAAATGATAAAATTTTTCTACACCTAAGTGTCTTTCCCACTTTAGATAGGCAATACCAAGAACAAACAAACAATGGCCTTACTCTCATACTTCCACTTTCTGCTGTCATATATACTGTAAGAGAACCAGAGACTACCATCCATGGTCTAGCTCTCACATCAAACTTTCCTTGGATTACTACATTTGTCCAGGTTCAGCCCAACGACAGTGAGTCATGCCCCAAATATATACATCACTCCAACTTATTCTATGTAATGCATGCCTCTTGCCCTGTTGTGTTCAGGTTACATACCCTAAACCCTCCTTCACATTATCCTTCCACCTCCTCATATCAATTTTCTTAAGGGATATACGAGTGATATTACGAAATATAGTGACAATCTACCACACATCTGGCTAAATGACAGATTAAAAAACAGAACTCGAATGAGACCTTAAGAGCAATATATGCAAAAACACAAATTGGAAGGAAATCAGTAACTGAATTTATGCCACAGAAAATGTGAAACAATAGAAGCAAGTAAACCAACCATAAAAAAAAAATACAATTACATGCAAGACATTCATTCTAATTCATCTGCACACCAACATGAAACAACAAAATCAAATTACCTTTTGCAAATGATATCATTCTCATCAAGGACACTTAAGTTAACAAAACTACCGTCTAATATAACAACTTAAAGAAACTCATTCATTTCCCGCATTATCACACGAGGTAGCATTAAGAACAGAGGACTGAGCCTAGGAAGGAAAACCCTCACTTGGCCCCCTTCTCTGTTTCTTCTTTTGGCAAATAAAAACTGGAAGGGAGATTTCCAGCCCCCAGGTCCCTCCCCTATTAGTCACCTTTTACAAAATGCTGGGAATAATAGGAAAGTATTCTTTCTCCCCAACCCCTAGGGATATATATCATTTCTTTTTTCACGCAGGAGGGTGAAAGGCGTGCAAGGAATAGAGTGAACTGGAACAATGTGGTATACCGGGGTCGACGTGCTGTTAATGGATTGAACCAGGGCATGAGAAGCATCTGGGGTAAACCATGGAAAGTTCTGTGGGGCCTGGATGTGGAAAGGGAGCTATGGTTTCAGTGCATTACTACATGACAGCTAGAGACTGAGTGTGAACGAATGCTGCCTTTGTTGTCTTTTCCTAGTGCTACCTCGCGCATATTTGGGGGGAGGGGGTTGTTATTTCATGTGTGGCGGGGAGGTGATGGGAATGAATAAGGCCAGACAGTAAGAATTATGTACATGTGTATATATGTATATGTCTGTGTGTATATATATGTATACATTGAGATGTATAGGTATGTATATTTGCATATACATGTATATATACATGTATGTATATTTGTATATACATGTGTATGTGGGTGGGTTGGGCCATTTCTTTCATCTGTTTCTTTGCGATACCTCGCTAACGCGGGAGACAGCGACAAAGCAAAATAAATAAATAAATAACATAATCGCTGTTTCCCGAGTCAGAAAGGTAGCCGCAGGAAACAGACAAAGAATGGCCCCTCTGCTCATATGCATGTATATATACATAAATGCCCACATATGCACATGTATACACATTTATCTATTATACTTAATCGTTGTTTCCTGTGTCAGCAAGGTAACGCCAGGAAACAGATGAGGAGTGTCCCATACACTCATACACACATATATGTACATAAATGCCCATACACGCACTTATACATACATATACATATCAACATACACAGACATATACATATATATGCATGCTTCACATGCCCTGGTTCTGTCCACTGACAGCACATTGACCCTGGTATACCAAATCATTCCAATTCACTCCATTCCTTACATGCCTCTCACCCTTCTGTATGTTCAGGCCCCGATCACTCAAAATCGTTTTCTTTCCATCCTTCCACCCCCAATTTGGTCTCCCACTTCTCCTTGTTCCCTCCACCTCTGATGCATATATCCTCTTTGTCTATTTTTCCTCACTCATTCTCTCATGTGACCAAACCATTTCAATACACCCTCTTCTGCTCTCTAAACCAAACTTTTTTTTTATAACTACACCTCTCTTACCCTTTCATTACTTACTCAATCAAACCACCTCACAACACATATTGTCCTCAAACATTTCATTTCCAACACATCCACCCTCCTCTATACAACCATATCTATAGACCATGCCTCACACCCATATAACATTACTGGAAATACTATTCCTTCAAACATACCCTTTTCTGTTCTCCAAGATAACTTTCTCTCCCATACATTCTTCATCACTCCCAGAACCTTCACCCCCTCCCCACTCTGTGACTCACTTCTGCTTCCATGGTTCCAGCCACTGATAAGTCCACTCCCAGATATCTAAAACACTTCACTTCCTCCAATTTTTCATTTCAAACTTTATTTTCTTTTACCTTTTATTACTTTGTTGCTGTCTCCTGGGTGAGCGAGGCAGCGCAAGGAAACAGAAGAAAGAATGGCCCAACCCACACACATACACGTGTATATGCATAAACGCCCACACACACAAATATACATACCTATACACTGAAACGTATACATACAGATACATACACAGACATATACATATATACACATATCATATTCATACTTGCTGCCTTCATCCATTTCCGGTGCCACCCCACCACACATGAAATGGCATCCCCCTTCCCTGCACGTTTGCAAGGTAGAGCAGGAAAAGACAACGAAGACCACATTCGTTCACACTCAGTCTCTAGCCTGTCATGTGTAATGCACCGAAACCACAGCTCCCTTTCCATATCCAGGCCCCACAAAACTTTTCATGGTTTATACCCAGACACTTCACATGCCCTAGTTCAATCCATTGATAGAACATCGACCCCGGTAAACCACATCGTTCCAATTCACTCTATTCCTTGCACGCTTTTTACCCTCCTCTATGTTCAGGCCCCAATCGCTCAAAATCTTTTTCACTCCATCACCTCCAATTTGGTCTCCCACTTCTCGTTCCCTCCAACTCTGATGCATATATTCTCTTAGTCAATCTTTCCTCACTCATTCTCTCCATGTGACCAAACCATTTCAATACAACTTCTTTGGCTCTCTCAACCACACTCTTTTTATTACCACATACCTCTCTTACCCTTTCCTTACTTACTTGCTCAAACCACTTCACACCACATATTGTCCTCAAACATTTCATTTCCAACACATCCAACCTCCTCCGCACAACCCTATCTATAGCCCATGCCTTGCAACCATATAACGTTGTTGGAACAACTATTCCTTCAAACATACCCATTTTTGTTCTCCGAGATAATGTTCTTGCTTTTCACACGCTCTTTAACACTCCCGAAACCTTCGCCTCCTCCCCCACCCTGTAACTCACTTCCACATCCAAGGTTCCAAACGCTGCTAAATCCACTCCCAGATATCTAAAACACTTCACTTCCTCCAGTTTTTCTCCATTCAAACTTACCTCCCAACTGACATGTCCCTCAACCTTGCTGAACCTTAATATAATAACCTTACTCTTATCAACATTTACTCTCAGTTTTCTTCTTTCACACACTTTACCAAACTCAGTAACCAGCTTCTGCAGTTTCTCACACGAATCAGCCAACACCGCTGTATCATCAGCGAACAACAACTGACTCACTTCCCAAGCCCTCTCAACCACAAAAGACTGCATACTTGCCGTTCTCTCTAAAACTCTTGCATTCACCTCCCTAACAACCCCATCCATAAACAAATCAAACAACCATGGAGACATCACACACCCTTGCCGCAAACCAACATTCCCTGGGAACCAATCACTTTCTTCTCTTCCTACACATACACATGCCTTACATCCTCGATAAAAACTTTTCACTGCTTCTAGCAACTTACCTCCCACACCATTCAATCTTAATACCTTCCACAGAGCATCTCTATCAACTCTATCATATGCCTTCTCCAGATCCATAAATGCAACATACAAATCCATTTGCTTTTCTAAGTATTTCTCACATACATTCTTCAAAGCAAACACCTGATCTACACATCCTCTACCACTTCTGAAACCACACTGCTCTTCCCCACTATTAACATAAATACTGTAAAAAAAAATATAGGTGGTTCAATAGTGTACAGTTTAGAAATTTTCATTCCAGGGAGGTTAGTGGTTGGGTGTCTCAAGGTTCAAAAGGTTTATCTCACATGATCAAAGATGCAGTCAGTTGAATTCTCTCTATGTACATCTTTTCACAATCCTTCTCAGTATGTTCTTAAAAAATGCATGAATTAACGATTTTCTACATATTCAGAGAGAATATAGAAAAAAAATTGCCTAGCCAACTCAAGAGTCCCAGTGAAATGTGAATGTGACAAATAGGCAAAGCAGAATAATATTTTAAGTATTATTTGGCATGTTATTTTCATTATATAACATTTTGTGCATATTTCATGTTTTTTTACCTACAGTCACTAATCCCTTACTTACATGGAAATGGTTCTCATGATACAGCATGACATGACACTGCAAGATACTAGTACCTACCTTGTGCTATAACCAGACCCTACTGTATATCCCCTTGCTTCCAATAAAAAAAATCAGTACTAAAATGCTTCAGTTCTACTTCCTGATCTAATTTCTCTATATCATTCCCTACAATTCTTTTGCTTCCATATCTCCACATTTGTTGCTCATCTTGCACTATATCTACAATCTTTTCTCATTTGTACATATCTGTAAACTAATATAAAAAAGTTCAAGCTGATCAATTGTTCATCTAAAATGTTACTAAAAAAAAAAAATTACTGCAAAATGCTAAAAGGGTGATTTACCTCAGGTACAAATAGGGCAGGTCTTGGTCCAGTAGCATTTCGAATTGCTGTAAGAATGTCCATTTGTGTAAGCCCAGCCAACGGGTGAATGCTGTCTAATGTGCGGCCAAATGTTTCATGAAAAATGTAACAGATACGGGCACCACCACATCTGTTTGAAAATGAGGAGTTATGTCAATCACAATAAACAATGGGATATCCACTATTTGTATGTCCCAATTTCAAACAACCAATTCTTAGAGATCTAAAATACTTCAAAAAATCTATTTATGGCTCAGTAACCTTCTTTTATCTTTTCTACAATCCTACTATGTAACTTACCACATATTCAATGAACGCTTATCTCCCTGTAATCATGAAATATGTTTTTACTCAAATTACCATCTACTGTAGAACAATCCCTGCCTTTATTCAGTTTTCAAGTAAAGGATTGTTTTTCACTGAGCCAAAACCACTTTTCAAATCTACGTAAAAGAGGCTTCAGTCCTCAATAACTAAGTCTCCAAACCAATTACAAAGCTGGCTCTTTCATTATTTTCTGACACGATCTCATTTCATCTATTATGTCTTCCTCTCCTTATATTTTCCCAAACACTTACATTTCTAATAACCACATCTAAGCTTCAGCCCTAATAATCTTTTTTTTTCATATTTGATTGCTGTTTCCCAAGTTAGAAAGATAGTGCCAGGAACACATGATGAAAGGCCATATCCACTCACCAAATTTACAGGGGCAACATGCTATCAATGAGCTGAAGCGGGGACTGTGAAGTAGTAGGGAGAAATCACAGAGAGGACTATGAGACCTGATTGTGGACAGGGAGCTCTAGTTTTGGTGCATTATACATGACACCAAGTAAGTGGATGTGAGCAAATGAGGTAATTTCTTCATCATCATGCATTCAGGGAAGCAGTGATGGCTTACACAAAAGATGCAAGTGGCATGAGAAAGGTAGGAGGTGGGCAAATTAGAATGGGTAGTGAGTGGTGGGATGAAGAAGTAAGGTTGTTACTGAAAAAGAAAAGGGAGGCGTTTGGATACTACTTGCTGAGAAGTAGTGCAAATGACTGGGAGATATATAAAAGAAAGCAACAGGAGGTCAAGGAAAAGGTGCATGGGCTGAAAAAGGGGGGAAATGAAAGTTGGGGTGAGAAAGTACCATTAACTTATAGGGAGAATAAAAAGATGTGGTTTTGGTGCATTACACATGACAGTTAGAGATTGAGTCTGAATGAATGTGGCCTTTTTGACTTTTCCTGGTGTTACCTTGCTGGAGAGTGGGGGGGTTTGCTGTTTCCTGTGTAGCAGGGTGGTGGCAGGAATGGATGAGGGCAGGAAGTATGAATATGTACATGCGTATATATGTATATGTCTGTGTATGTATATGTATGTAAATGTGAATAAGAGCAAGGTTATTAGGTACAGTAGGGTTGAGGGACAAGTCAATTGGGAGGTAAGTTTGAATGGAGAAAAACTGGAGGAAGTGAAGTGTTTTAGATATCTGGGAGTGGATTTGGCTGCGGATGGAACCATGGAAGCGGAAGTGAATCATAGGATGGGGGAGGGGGCGAAAGTTGTGGGAGCGCTGAAAAATGTGTGGAAGACGAGAACGTTATCTTGGACAGCAAAAATGGGTATGTTTGAAGGAATAGTGGTTCCAACACTGTTATATGGTAGCAAGGCATGGGCTATAGATAGAGTTGTGTGGAGGAGGGTGGATGTGCTGAAAATGAGATGTTTGAGGACAATATGTGGTGTGAGGTGGTTTGATTAAGTAATGAAAGGGTAAGAGAGATGTTTGGTAATAAAAAAGAGTGTGGTTGAGAGAGCAGAAGAGGGTGTTTTGAAATGGTTTGGTCACATGGAAAGAATGAATGAGGAAAGATTGACAAAGAGGATATATGTGTCAGAGGTGGAGGGAACAAGGAGAAGGGGGAGACCAAATTTCATGGTGAAAGGATGGAATGAAAAAGATTTAGAGCAATTGGGGCCTGAACATACAGGAGGGTGAGAGGCGCGCAAGGAATTGAAACGATGTGATATACCGGGGTCGATGTACAGTCAATGGACTGAACCAGGGCAGGTGAGGCATCTGGGGTAAACTATGGACAGGTCTGTGGGGTTTGGAAGTGGATAGGGAGCCATGGTTTTGGTGCATTACACATGACAGCTAGAGACTGTGAACAAATGGGGCCTTTTTGTCAGTATTCCTGGTGCTATCTTGCTGAAGCAGGGGATAGTGATGCTGTTTTCCTGTGGGGCAGGGAATGGATGAAGGCAAGCAAATATGAATATGTACATGTGTAAGTATATGTATGAATATTCTGATATGTATATGTGTGTATATGTTGAAATGTATATGTATGTATAAGTTGAAATGTATATGTATGTATAAGTTGAAATGTATATGTATGTATAAGTTGAAATGTATATGTATGTAAATGTGAAAAAGAGCAAGGTTATTAGGTACAGTAGGTTGAGGGACAAGTCAATTGGGAGGTAAGTTTGAATGGAGAAAAACTGGAGGAAGTGAAGTGTTTTATATATCTGGGAGTGGATTTGGCTGCGGATGGAACCAAGGAAGCGGAAGTGAGTCACAGGGTGGGGGAGGGGGCAAAGGTTCTGGGAGCAATGTGGAAGGAGAGAACATTATCTTGGAGAGCAAAAGTGGGTATGTTTGAAGGAATAGTAGTTCCATCAATGTTATATGGTTGCAAGGCATGGGCTTTAGATAAGGTTGTACGGAGCAGGGTGGATGTGCTGAAAATGAGATGTTTGAGGACAATATGTGGTGTGAGGTGGTTTGATCGAGTAAGTAATGAAAGGGTAAGAGAGATGTGTGGAAATAAAAAGTATGGTTGAGAGAGCAGAAGAGGATGTGTTGAAATGGTTTGAACACATGGAGAGAACGAGTGAGGAAAGATTGACAAAGAGGATATATGTGTCAGAGGTGGAGGGAACAAGGAGAAGTGGGAGACCAAATTGGAGGTGGAAAGATGGAGTGAAAAATATTTTGAGTGATCGGGGCCTGAACATGCTGGAGGGTGAAAGGTGTGCAAGGAATAGAGTGAATTGGAATGATGTGGCATACCAGGGTCGACGTGCTGTCAATGGATTGAACCAGGGCATGTGAGGCATCTGGGGTAAACTATGGACAGGTCTGTGGGGCTTGGAAGTGGATAGGGAGCCATGGTTTTGGTGCATTACACATGACAGCTAGAGACTGTGAACAAATGGGGCCTTTTTGTCTGTATTCCTGGTGCTATCTTGCTGAAGCAGGGGATAGTGATGCTGTTTTCCTGTGGGGCGGGGAATGGATGAAGGCAAGCAAATATGAATATGAACATGTGTAAGTATATGTATGAATATTCTGATATGTATATGTGTGTATATGTGCATATGTGGACATTATATGCATATATGCTTATATGAGTGGATGGGCAATTCTTCGTCAGTTTCCTGGCGCTACCTTGTTGGCGCAGGAAATGGCAATTATGTATAATTGATAATATAAATAATAATGTACATGTGTATATTTGTATATGTCTGTGTATGTATATGTATGAATATTCTGATATGTATATGTGTGTATATGTGCATATGTGGACATTATATGCATATATGCTTATATGAGTGGATGGGCAATTCTTCGTCAGTTTCCTGGCGCTACCTTGTTGGCGCAGGAAATGGCAATTATGTATAATTGATAATATAAATAATAATGTACATGTGTATATTTGTATATGTCTGTGTATGTATATGTATGTATAAGTTGAAATGTATATGTATGTATAAGTTGAAATGTATATGTATGTATAAGTTGAAATGTATATGTATGTATAAGTTGAAATGTATATGTATGTATAAGTTGAAATGTATATGTATGTATAAGTTGAAATGTATATGTATGTATAAGTTGAAATGTATATGTATGTATAAGTTGAAATGTATATGTATGTATAAGTTGAAATGTATATGTATGTATAAGTTGAAATGTATATGTATGTATAAGTTGAAATGTATATGTATGTATAAGTTGAAATGTATATGTATGTATAAGTTGAAATGTATATGTATGTATAAGTTGAAATGTATATGTATGTATAAGTTGAAATGTATATGTATGTATAAGTTGAAATGTATATGTATGTATAAGTTGAAATGTATATGTATGTATAAGTTGAAATGTATATGTATGTATAAGTTGAAATGTATATGTATGTATAAGTTGAAATGTATATGTATGTATAAGTTGAAATGTATATGTATGTATAAGTTGAAATGTATATGTATGTATAAGTTGAAATGTATATGTATGTATAAGTTGAAATGTATATGTCTGTGTATGTATATGTATGTATAAGTTGAAATGTATATGTATGTATAAGTTGAAATGTATATGTATGTATAAGTTGAAATGTATATGTATGTATAAGTTGAAATGTATATGTATGTATAAGTTGAAATGTATATGTATGTATAAGTTGAAATGTATATGTATGTATAAGTTGAAATGTATATGTATGTATAAGTTGAAATGTATATGTATGTATAAGTTGAAATGTATATGTATGTATAAGTTGAAATGTATATGTATGTATAAGTTGAAATGTATATGTATGTATAAGTTGAAATGTATATGTATGTATAAGTTGAAATGTATATGTATGTATAAGTTGAAATGTATATGTATGTATAAGTTGAAATGTATATGTATGTATAAGTTGAAATGTATATGTATGTATAAGTTGAAATGTATATGTATGTATAAGTTGAAATGTATATGTATGTATAAGTTGAAATGTATATGTATGTAAATGTGAATAAGAGCAAGGTTATTAGGTACAGTAGGGTTGAGGGCAAGTAAATTGGTATGTTAGTTTGAATGAAGAAAACTTATAGAAAGTGAAGTGTTTAAGATATCTGGGAGTGGATTTGGCTGCGGATGGAACCAAGGAAGCGGAAGTGAGTCACAGGGTGGGGGAGGGGGCAAAGGTTCTGGGAGCAATGTGGAAGGAGAGAACATTATCTTGGAGAGCAAAAGTGGGTATGTTTGAAGGAATAGTAGTTCCATCAATGTTATATGGTTGCAAGGCATGGGCTTTAGATAAGGTTGTACGGAGCAGGGTGGATGTGCTGAAAATGAGATGTTTGAGGACAATATGTGGTGTGAGGTGGTTTGATCGAGTAAGTAATGAAAGGGTAAGAGAGATGTGTGGAAATAAAAAGTATGGTTGAGAGAGCAGAAGAGGATGTGTTGAAATGGTTTGAATACATGGAGAGAACGAGTGAGGAAAGATTGACAAAGAGGATATATGTGTCAGAGGTGGAGGGAACAAGGAAAAGGGGGAGACCAAATTTCAGGGTGAAAGGATGGAATGAAAAAGATTTAGAGCAATTGGGGCCTGAACATACAGGAGGGTGAGAGGCGTGCAAGGAATAGAGTGAATTGAAACGATGTGATACACCGGGGTCGATGTGCTGTCAATGGACTGAACCAGGGCATGTGAGGCATCTGGGGTAAACTATGGACAGGTCTGTGGGGCTTGGAAGTGGATAGGGAGCCATGGTTTTGGTGCATTACACATGACAGCTAGAGACTGTGAACAAATGGGGCCTTTTTGTCTGTATTCCTGGTGCTATCTTGCTGAAGCAGGGGATAGTGATGCTGTTTTCCTGTGGGGCGGGGAATGGATGAAGGCAAGCAAATATGAATATGAACATGTGTAAGTATATGTATGAATATTCTGATATGTATATGTGTGTATATGTTGAAATGTATATGTATGTATAAGTTGAAATGTATATGTATGTATAAGTTGAAATGTATATGTATGTATAAGTTGAAATGTATATGTATGTATAAGTTGAAATGTATATGTATGTATAAGTTGAAATGTATATGTATGTATAAGTTGAAATGTATATGTATGTATAAGTTGAAATGTATATGTATGTATAAGTTGAAATGTATATGTATGTATAAGTTGAAATGTATATGTATGTATAAGTTGAAATGTATATGTATGTATAAGTTGAAATGTATATGTATGTATAAGTTGAAATGTATATGTATGTATAAGTTGAAATGTATATGTATGTATAAGTTGAAATGTATATGTATGTATAAGTTGAAATGTATATGTATGTATAAGTTGAAATGTATATGTATGTATAAGTTGAAATGTATATGTATGTATAAGTTGAAATGTATATGTATGTATAAGTTGAAATGTATATGTATGTATAAGTTGAAATGTATATGTATGTATAAGTTGAAATGTATATGTATGTATAAGTTGAAATGTATATGTATGTAAATGTGAAAAAGAGCAAGGTTATTAGGTTCAGTAGGGTTGAGGGGCAAGTAAATTGGTATGTTAGTTTGAATGAAGAAAACTTATAGAAAGTGAAGTGTTTAAGATATCTGGGAGTGAACTTAGCAGCGGATGGAACCAAGGAAGCGGAAGTGAGTCACAGGGTGGGGGAGGGGGCAAAGGTTCTGGGAGCAATGTGGAAGGAGAGAACATTATCTTGGAGAGCAAAAGTGGGTATGTTTGAAGGAATAGTAGTTCCATCAATGTTATATGGTTGCAAGGCATGGGCTTTAGATAAGGTTGTACGGAGCAGGGTGGATGTGCTGGAAATGAAATGTTTGAGGACAATATGTGGTGTGAGGTGGTTTGATCGAGTAAGTAATGAAAGAGTAAGAGAGATGTGTGGAAATAAAAAGTATGGTTGAGAGAGCAGAAGAGGATGTGTTGAAATGGTTTGAATACATGGAGAGAACGAGTGAGGAAAGATTGACAAAGAGGATATATGTGTCAGAGGTGGAGGGAACAAGGAAAAGGGGGAGACCAAATTTCAGGGTGAAAGGATGGAATGAAAAAGATTTAGAGCAATTGGGGCCTGAACATACAGGAGGGTGAGAGGCGTGCAAGGAATAGAGTGAATTGGAATGATGTGGCATACCAGGGTCGACGTGCTGTCAATGGATTGAACCAGGGCATGTGAGGCATCTGGGGTAAACTATGGACAGGTCTGTGGGGCTTGGGAAGTGGATAGGGAGCCATGGTTTTGGTGCATTACACATGACAGCTAGAGACTGTGAACAAATGGGGCCTTTTTGTCTGTATTCCTGGTGCTATCTTGCTGAAGCAGGGGATAGTGATGCTGTTTTCCTGTGGGGCGGGGAATGGATGAAGGCAAGCAAATATGAATATGAACATGTGTAAGTATATGTATGAATATTCTGATATGTATATGTGTGTATATGTTGAAATGTATATGTATGTATAAGTTGAAATGTATATGTATGTAAATGTGAAAAAGAGCAAGGTTATTAGGTACAGTAGGTTGAGGGACAAGTCAATTGGGAGGTAAGTTTGAATGGAGAAAAACTGGAGGAAGTGAAGTGTTTTATATATCTGGGAGTGGATTTGGCTGCGGATGGAACCAAGGAAGCGGAAGTGAGTCACAGGGTGGGGGAGGGGGCAAAGGTTCTGGGAGCAATGTGGAAGGAGAGAACATTATCTTGGAGAGCAAAAGTGGGTATGTTTGAAGGAATAGTAGTTCCATCAATGTTATATGGTTGCAAGGCATGGGCTTTAGATAAGGTTGTACGGAGCAGGGTGGATGTGCTGAAAATGAGATGTTTGAGGACAATATGTGGTGTGAGGTGGTTTGATCGAGTAAGTAATGAAAGGGTAAGAGAGATGTGTGGAAATAAAAAGTATGGTTGAGAGAGCAGAAGAGGATGTGTTGAAATGGTTTGAACACATGGAGAGAACGAGTGAAAAGTCACTTTAATAGCTGGAGAGATTTAGTGTAAAAAAATGCAGTCACACACAGGCAGAAAAAACATCACAAACAGAAACAAAATGTACAGACTACAACAATGCACTGACACCAGTAAAAAAAAAATTGGTCTTTCTCAACTAGCTCTATGAATTGCAGTGGTTTAATAATACAAGGAGAATGAAGCAATGAAAAACTGCATGTTTATAGAGAATGATAACAATGATTACTAAAATAAAATCTTTGTTCACAATGGGTTCTATTGAAATGAAAAGGGAAAAGTCAAACTGCAGTTATCTAGGAAAAGTTATCTTACCAAATCACATAAAAAAGAAAAAAAAGGCATGGAGAATACATCCCTCTTTCATTATCTGCCTTGTCACCCAAGCTAGCTACCAAGATTTTTCACATTTCCTTTAAATGTCACCATTCTTATTTTCTTATTGCCACTATGAATGGCTAACACTGGCCACTATCCCCCAGCATCTGATGCATTCAATATTGGACTAGAAGAAGGTTAACCATGAGAATCTTTATTATTTTATCCTGAACTAATACCAATCCATTATCTTTGTTGTATCAACTCATATGTTATCTACGTATAAACATGCACAGCTCCAAGACAAGTGCCATCTATTAGTGGAATATAAAATCAAAACTTAAGTTTTCAGTTAACAATTTTCTTTAAAACTTTACACAGGCATTTGAAATTCCCTGGCCCTCCAAGGAATGTGACTTTTTCAAGTGAATAACAATCTTTCTCTTGTCACATGAAAGAAAATCATATTACTATAAAATACAACAAACAACCAAGCGAAAGGCCTCAACTTTCACCAGGAGAAACAAACATGAAATCAAAACTTCTGGAGGAAGTGCACAAAGAGATAACTTTAAGAGATAAAAAACCTGGTGTCATATTTTGAATGATAAAACTTTATTTGCATAGTGTTATTATACTACTCATTCTTTCCATCATTAAATAAATTTTGATTATCAAATAGATTATCATCTTGAATGCATAACTCCTTACTGCTACTGAGCAAGTACCATTCAGTGCCATTTCACTATGTAATTTTATGTAACATCCTCTCTGCACCATGGCTGAAAGGTAACTGAAGAACTGATGAGTAAATGTTGTATGAGGAGGCCTTAAACATCTTACTCATCCTTGACAGATCAACTGAAACTAAACTACAGGCACAAAAACACAAACTATGGATCAGCATGATGTTCCCTTTATCAGACAACAAAGACCTGCATGAGGTCTGGTTAATGTACTTGTAACTGGAGCTGTGGGTCCAGGACTATCCTGAGAATCACAGTATGACAGTAGAAGAAGAAGTAGAAGAGATGAGCATTTCGATTACATTCTCATTTCAATATACTAAGAATGACAAACCTTTAGCTCAGGGAGGCAGTCTCTGATGTGGTGCATTAGCAGTCTGTTAAGGGTCTTGGCCAGATATGGGGTTCCATTACGGTTTGCTAAAGTTGGATATCTCCTTTGCAGGAAAGCAGCCTCATCAGCCAGTGCTTGCTTTATCGACTGAAGATAAAAAGAATTGAGTGTGACTAAGATCATGGGTACTCCTATAGTTTCATGATATATTTTAGTATCCTTTCTGGCTTCTAAATAATTACAAGCCATGCTCCCAGGAAAATAGTTCTATATCCTTATCATCTTTAACTGTTCCCATTCACATTCAAGCAGCCCCTCACTTCAAACTCACATATTCTCAACTCATGATTACCATGCCAGAGTACACAAAGGCTTCCGCTCTATCACAAGGGAATATAAATTTTTCACTTTGTAAACTAAGCTGACCAATCAAATGATTCTGACACCACTGTACACAACCAAAAATTCCGTCTTCTAGTCCGGTATTTCCAATTTGGGAATTGGCTATCGAGTATGTTGCATATACAATATAACCATACCATCATAAAAGGTTTTCTCTCATGAATCTTTCTAATGTTTTTTCCACATTAAATATTTTTCTCACCCTCATTCTTTAATCTAATTACTCTCGATTCTAAATTTACTCCATAAGAAACATATTTCTAATCAGTACTTTCTTCACTTACCCAGAACTACAAAGAGAAAAATTTCACATTCATCATTAGATTTGGGACAAGCTTTGCTCCGTAAACTTTTTGTACACTCTACACTTAATATCTCTCCACTCACCAGACTTCTCAGTGCCTTGTGCATTTATCTTCCTTTTAAAACCACTATCAACTTACATTCTCTCAATCCATCTTACAGATCATCATTCAGAAATATCTAACACCATTTACAACCTCACTCACAATGACATTACAATACAATTCTTATTTCCTTCAAAAGCAAGAACCTTGCTCTTACCGATATTCATTTCATTCCTTCTCTTACAAAACCCATCCTATGCAGCTCCTCTAATTCAGCTAATGGAACAATATCATTTACATACAATAACTGTTTTCATACAATAACTTGTTACATACAATAACTTATTTTCTGTTTCACCCTGATTCAGCAGTACACCGCAATCATGCCACCTCATTCTCTTCTCATTCAATCCCCTAACCATAAAGAACAAAAACCATGGTGACATTACACAGCCTTGGTGCACACCTATGTGATAAATTTCAGAGCCCTCACTCATATCAGCCTTTACTCTAGTATAAGCACTATTTCCACTACAAAAGCCTTTAAAAGCACTAAAGTTTTTCGTGCACACTTCAGATAGGTGGAACTTTCATATGTCCTTTCCAATCATCTTCATTAAATGCTTTTTCTAAATCTTATATGTTGCATCAATTTTCTTCCTTATCTATGGAATGTTATCCACACTCTGCCTAAATATAAAATCCTGGCCCTATGAACACACTTTCCTTCCTAAATCTAGCTTGTTCTTTGTATATGGAGGTTCAATAATCCTCTTACTGAGACCAATCTCAATTCAACGGACTATCTTACCAACCATGCAAAGATGCTCCAATTGTGCTTACAGTAATGTTAACTCCTTTTATACTACACCATAAAAATCATTAACCTCCTCTAATCATCAAAAACACATTCACCTTTCCATGCCAGCATATATATGAGACTTGCACACAGTTGTAAACAGAGGTGCACAATCTAGCTACGTCTATGAAATTCATCTCAGGCAAGGTTAAATAGGTAGCTGAAATGTCATATAAAAATCCAACACTACTATGCAAACACAAAATCAGAAACTAAGCCTTGGAACATTTACATATCATAGTCAAGTGGAGAACTGGTGAAATAAGTAAACCCAAAATCTTTGCACAAGAATGTCATCATGCAGCTGGTTCCATCTTCACACCTCCAATGAATGCTAAAAATAGTACTTCCACGAACTTTGATCAAATTATGACATGATTTACCAAAACTCGTACGGGTAAAAAAAAAAGTTAAGCGGTGAGATGATGAGGGCTTGTGTACAAAGAAATGTGGCAATGCAACTAGAGTTGACTGAATTGTAGATAAATTTCTTATGGAAACAGTTGCTGTTGTTGATGGGGTAGTTACGATTTTCCAATGTATGTATGAATCATGGTAACGCGCCTATAGATGGGTGGAATGCATGACTAGTCCCACTGAACAAAGGCAAGGGGACAAAGATGAGTGTTTAAATCACAAAGGTACAAGTTTGTTGAAAGTACCTGGAAGACTGTATAGAAGTGGTGATTGAGAGGGTGGCGGCATGCACAGAGAGGGGACAAGAAGAAATTTAAGACCAAATTACAGGTGAAAGGATGGAGCAAAAAAGATCATATGAAGCAGCTGGGGGTAAAGTCTGTGGATTGAGGATTGTGGCTTTGTTGCATTACAGAAGACAGCTAGAGAATAGTTGTGAGCAAATGAGACCTTTCTACATCTGTTCCTGTGCTACCTTGCTCATGCAGGAAATGGTGAACAAGCATAAAAAAAAATCATTACTAAACATGCAGAAGGGTGCAAGGTGTGCATGGAATAAAGTGAATTGGAACTATGTGGTCAATGTACTGTCATTAGGCTGAATCAGGGCATGAGAAACGTCTAGTGTAAACCATGGAAAGGTCTGGATGTGGATAGAGAGCTGTGGTTTCAGTGCATTACAAACAATAGCCTGTGTATGGATGTGTGCCGATGTGGCCTTTCTTCATATTTCCTAGCACTACCCTGCTGACACGGGGTGGAGATCAAATTTGGGGGAGAAGAGAAGAATGTATATGTTATCATTTCTTTTATGTATTTATGCTGTTTCCTGTGGGACACATTAGAGTCAGAAATGGATGACCACCAGCAAGTATGAGTATGTACATGTGTATGTTTGTTTGTTTGTTTGTTTTTTCATACTATTCACAATCTCCCACATAAGCAAGGTAGCATTAAGAACAGAAGACTGAGCCTTTGAGGGAATATTCTCACTTGGCTCCCTTCTCTGTTCCTCTTTTGGAAAATTAAAAACGCAAGGGGGAGGATTTCCAGCTCCCCACTCCCTCCCTTTTAGTTGCCTTCTACGACACACAGGGAATACGAGGGAAGTATTCTTTCTCCCCTATCCCCAAGGATAAGTATATGCATATGTATGTGTGCATATGTACATATATATGAGTATGGGTGTGGATTCGTCTTTCTTGTCAGTTCCTGGTGCTATCTCACTATTGCGGGAAACAGCAAATCACATATGAAAAAATTATCACTAACATACTCATAAAAACCTAAAGTTAAAGAACATGATAAAGTATTGTTAGTTATCATAACTTGCTCTATATCAAATGCATAAGCCAAATGACAAAAGTAGAGGTAAAAATTAAAGATTTTACATCTTCAGTAAATTCAGAGAGGTGAGTAATCACTTAGTTTTACCTTGCTATCAATGATGTCTTGCTGTGATCTATTAACTACACCAATGATGCCCAGTTTTACAGGTATAACACGACCACACAGAGTATCAATGGCATCAGTCCCTGAAACATTAAAGGGTTTAGTATCTATCAGTAAAAAACTTTATTCCAAAATCAAATCAAAATAAGTTAAATGAGCAAAGCAAACTGACTGGTCACATTGCAAAATTAATAGCAAAAAAAAAGGGTAGAGCATTTTTGCATGGCAAACAATGAAACATCTGACACTGAAGAGGTAACCAGAACAATCTCAGCACCTAACTCATAGAGAAGGAACTAGTAATTTTCTTTTATTAACATACAAAAACAACTTTTCAAAAATAGGTACTTAAAAGGGGCTGTACCTGAACAACATGAAAGAAGGGGTGCACTGTTTAAATTGTGTAAGGCAAGAGATTTATGGAACAAGTCAGAAGGAAACTGAATAGAAAGGAAATGAAGTTAAAAAATACAGAAAAGGAAATATTGTGGTAATGGAAAGAAGAAACAAAAAGAAGTGAACGTGAAAGTGTGTTTCTGTGCATATAGAAACTAAGTAAAATAATGTGAGATTAAGCATAATTGAATCATTATGCTGTTGATGATTAAACAGAAAACAGGAAAAATCTATTTCAAGTCAACAAACACACATAGAATTCAGCAAAAAAAAAAGATAATGAAGAGAAGTTTTGGATTACCAGACCTACACTGGGTAACAAAGCCACATACAAAGAAATGGTGGTGGTGATAGACAAAAAATGTGATGCTTACTGAAAGGCTATCCAGTATAGCAGTGTTGTGGCAAAAAAAAAAAAAAATGGAATGAAGTCCGGTAGATCTGAACATAAAATATATAAGTTAGCATTAAAGGTCTAAATCAATTCATGGAGATCAGCAACTACGCTCAGGATATGTAACTTTAATATACATCACCTTAGCATGATACTAATGGCTTGGTTCTGTATTTCATAAGTGTAATTAGCAGAATAAAATACAGTAAACCATGGAAAGGTCTGTGGGGCCTGGACATGGATAGGGAGCTGTGGCTTTGGTGCATTACACACGACAGCTAAAGACTGAGTGTGAACAAATGTGGCCTTTTTTTGTCTGTTTTCCTGGCACTACCTCACTGAAGCAGGGGGTACCGATGCTGTTTCCTGTGAGGCGAGGTAGTGCCAGGAATGGATGAAGGCAAGCAAGTATGAATATGTGCAGGTGTATATATGTATATGTCTGTCTATGTGTATGTATATGTATGTACATATGTTGATATGTAAATGTGCGTGTATGGGCGTTTATGTGTATCTATGTGTTTATGAGTGGATGGGCCATGCAAAGCATCCAAGGAAAACCACAGAAAGATCTGTGGGGCCTGGTTGTAGATGGTGAGGTGTCATTTTGGCGCATTAAATATGACAGCTAGAGAATGGATGCAAGTGAATGAGGCATTTTCTTCATCTATTCCTAGTGTTACTTTGATAACATGGGAAACAGTACACACATACGGAAGAAAAAGTAAAAAAATTAACACTTTCCACCACCACAGAATTGCTTTTAACACACAACATACCAGCATCCATCAGGTCCAACTTTGTGATGACAGCCAGGGTTCGTCGCCCATCGGGATCCACTTCTTTGGCCATCTTTAGACTCTCAGATGTGGCCATGTCCATATTTGCTGAACTCACTGCCAGAATTATGGAGTTAGGGTTCCCAATATAATACAGAATCAATTCACGAATCTGAGTTTCAATGTCTTCTGGTTGGTCACCAACTGGTACCTACAAATCATTAAAATACAAAAAGTGAAACAAATTAGAGCTAGACTAAAAAAGTATTTCATTTAGTAATACTGTCATCCATGCTTAATCAAAAGCACTCAAAAATCTTCCATTGTATTCAAATAAATAGTCAGATCTAAAGCCTCTGACCCTTACCTTGGTCAACCCTGGCAAATCCACAACAGTTAAATTCACAACTTTATCAGAAAATATCCTGAGTCTGATTGGTTCACCACAGATTGCCTTGTTGTGCCCAGCCACTCTAAAAGTCTCATGCTCAATTTCTTCCCGCACCTGATCAAAATCTGTGTAAATCTTATCCTTCATGTGAAGAAACTGTGCCCACTCCGGCAGGTCCAGAGTACCTAAAAAATCAGAAGAAAAATGGCTTTAATTTTCTAAAAATCATTATCTCAAATTTATTCAAATATAATCTTTTGCTCTATTCATCTGAATCAGACGAGAACTGGAGATTTCCTAACCATCTTTTCAGCCAATACTAAGTACAAGCAATTAAGTACAATCATTTTTGTTTACAAGGTGGCTGCCAGCAGGTGGGATAAGAACTGAAACATATTTTACCAGACTAGTAGGATACAAAATGAATCGTATCTTGCCATGATATCATTAAAAAATACTTGATGAAGAAAATACTATAAAATATCAAACACTCAAATATAAAAGGAAAATCTTTTTCTCTACATACAAAGTATGAGGAAAGAAATTTCCTTTTTTCAAGACTGTTACAACTACCAGCCCTTCTGCATCATTACTTGAGGCAGTACTTCCATTCTCAGCTGTCACTAATGTAAAACAGCCTAAATTGGAGAACAGTGATACAAAACTTGTAGTATATCAAGAGTAAAATATTTCATTCTTCTTCCATACATATTCATCATTTCCTACAACAGCGAGGTAGCATCACAAACAGAGGACTAAGCCTCACAGGGAAAGTCCTTACTTGGCCCCACTCTCTGTTCCTTCTTTTGGAAAAGCAAAAACTGGAGGGGAGGATTTCCAGCCCCCTGCTCTTCATTCTTCTTATTCATTTCATTACATTTTGTCACCGCCTCCCATGCCAGTGAGGAACAGCAAGGAAACAGGTGAAAGAACAGCCAAGACATTTCACTTCTTCCTACTAAAATTTCAACGCACAACTCAATAACCTCTAATTGGTGATGAAATCAAACCAGTGTCTGACTGGACGGTTTTTGAGGCTGAATTGGAAGTGTAGTGTTTATCTGTTTGTCAAGTCATTTCAGTGTGTGTGCGTGTGTTTCATCACTGTTAAGCTTGGTGGGGGAAGGGGGATCTGTGAGTAGAGGTTACTGAGGTGTATGACAAAGGTAGACTTTTTATTTCTACTTGGGCATTGATGATTAGTTATGGGTGGTTTAGGTGGGAGGGATCTAGCATTATTGCAAAAAAAAAAATTAAGCGCAGAGTATGTTGAGGAGGAACTCTATTGGGAGGATCTTTATTTAATTGAGTGTTCGTGGTTGCTAGGTAGCCAGTGATGGTTCTGAATGCTGCATCTGTGGTTTACAGCTTCATTATATTTGCATATGAGATGACAGATGACCAGGCAGGAGAGACATAGGGTGGGGTGAAGATGAACTGTTTGTAGAGGATACAAAGGGGTTCTTTTTCATTTCCATAATCTAGTGTCAGTTAACATTTTCTGTGAATTTCTGGTGTCAGGAGTGAATGGCATGTGTATATCATGTTTGAGGCCTAGAATAGCTGGTACTGTTGAATGGAAAGATAGTCCATATAAAGTGATTGGAGGGTGTTAGGTGAAGTGTCTGTCTAGGGCCAAAAGGGAGAATGAAGACTTCTGTGGAGATACAGACAATCTGTTCTGGATAATCCATTGTTCCAATTGCGTCCTGTAATGCAACATGGCTACTGATGCTCCTGTGGTGCCATGATGATGTGATGAGAGTGAAATCGTTTGCAAATGACAGGACCTTCAAACTGTGGTTTGCAGGCAGTAACAACATGCCATGCAGGAGAAGACTGAATTGAGTTTGAGAGAGAATGCTCCTTGGGGAACTCCACTGAAGAGTTATGGGGTTTCAGAGTTGAAGCTGTCATGAATGACTCTGGCATGGTATCTATATATCTATGAAATTTGCGAATCACTTTTTGTAACTGTTGTTTAGGGTGGTGTCAAGTATCTTTTGCATGAAGATGTGCTGGGGAACAGTCCAGTGCTCTGTTGACCTCTTTGGCCACCAGTATTGTGCAGGATGGGGATGTGGTTGGTTGAAACTATTTAGAAGTGTGTGTGTGTGTGTGTGTGTGTTTATGTGGGGAGAGTTGGGCAAATGAAAAGTGTGCATTCAGTGTCTTCATTTAGTTGCATCATGGGCATGAAGGGTCATGAGATATTTTGAATCAGTGTTTATAATGTTGTTGGGATGGGTGGCATCCAAAACGCTGATGAGAATGTGCAGCTCGTACATATACGGGGATTGCAGGTCTAGATGAATGTAATGTCATGTGGGGAGGTGCTTAAGACTGAGCTGGGAAGGTGGTTGTTCAGCACTTGATGGATCATTTCAGTATGTATATGTTTTGTCAGAGCTGTATTTGTTGATGGTGGGAGGGATCTTGAAAACAGTATGGGGTACTGAAGTGTGAAGTTGGGGTACATTTTCTATACCATTTATGGGCTTGGTGGTTAGTCATGAAGAGATATGGATGAGAAGGGTCAAGTGCTGTTGGAAAGAACAGAGTGCTGAGTATATTGTGGTAGGATTGTGTTAAGAGGATCTTTGTTTCCCTGTGTAGGTGTTGAGTGTTTGTGGTTGCTAAGCAGTCAGTGATTGTTGTGAGTGCTCTAATTTTGTGTAATGTGCAGTTTTGTTATATTTGTTACACACACATATCTATTCATGCTTATTTGCCATTTCCTGCATCAGTGCTATGAACAGACAAGGAAAGGCAACATTCACTAACATCATTCTCTAGCAGTCATGTGCAATGCACATAAACAAATAGAACAACCACAGGGACATCACACACCCTCACTGCAGACCGACCCTCACTGGGAAACAATTAGTCTCTTCTCTCCCTCCATGTACACATGCCTTACATCCTTGATGAAAACTTCTCACGGCTTCTAGCTGGCTTACCTCCCACACTGCATACTCTTAAGACCTTCCACAAAGCATCTCTATCCACCCTGTCATATGCCTTCTCCAGATCCATACATGCCACATACATATCCATCTGTTTCTCTAAGTATTTCTTACACACATTCTTCAAAGCAGACACCTGATCCACACATCCTCTACCACTTCTGAAACCACACTGCTCCTCCCCAGTCTGATGCTCTGCACATGCTTTCACCCTCCCATACAACTTACCATGTATACTCAAACTTAAATCTTTGTAGTTGGAACACTCACTTTTATGCCCTTTGCCTTCATGCAATGATAATCCTCTAGCACTTCACCATGATCTATACATACAATAAATATCCTTACCAACCAATCAGCAACACAGTCACCCTCTTTATTAATAAATTCAACTACAATACCATCCACTCCTACCACCTTTCCAAATTTCATCTTCCAAAAGGCTTTCACCATCTCTTCTCTCTTTACCAAACCACTCTCCTTTACTCCCTCACTTCACATACCACCCCAACCAAACACATTTAACAACCCTTCAAAATACTCACTCCATCTCCTCCTCACTTCATCACTATCTGTTATCAATTCCTTTTTGCTCCCTTCACTTACTCGTGCTCTCGTATTATGCACATTATTTACCCCCCTTCCAAAGCATCTTTTTATTCTCCCTGAAGTTTCATGATACTCTCTCACCCCAACTCTCATTTGCCCTCTTTTTCAACCCTTACACCTTCCCCTGGCCTCCTCCCACTTTTCTTATACATTCCACAATCATTTGCACTCCTTCCCTGTAAGAACAACCTAAATGCCTCTCTTTTTTCTTTCAATAGCAACTTTACTTCATCCCACCACTTACTTCCCTCCTTAATTTGCCTATCCTCTATTTTTCGCATACCACATGCATATTTGCACATGCCATCACTGCTTCCTTAAATACCTCTCATTCCTTATCCAATCCCCTCACTTCATAAGCTCTCTCCTTTTGCCATTCTACACTCAATCTCTCCTGGTATTTCTTCACACAAGTCTCCTTTCCAAGATTGCTTAATCTCACCACAGTCTTCTCCCCGACACTGTTTTCTCTTTTTCAAACACCTCTAAAAAAATTTCACCTCGCCTCCATAAGATAGTGATCAGACATCCCATCAACTGCCCCTCTCAACACAATTACATCCAAAAGTTTCTCTTTTACACACCTATCAATTAACACATAATCTAATACCACCCGTTGACCGCCTTTCCTACTCACATATGTATACTTGTGTATATCTCTATATCTGTGTAATATCACTTTTTCAACCAAGTATTCCCAATCATAAGTCCTCACATGAACCAATTATACCCTCAACTGCCACGTAACTTAACTTTGCATTCAAATCACCCAACACTAACACTCGGTCTTGTGTATCAAAACTACTGACACAATCACTAAGTCACTCCAAAAGCATTTGCCCCTTATGATCCTTCTTGTAAAGGCAAGGTGCGCAAGCACCATTAATCACCCATCTCTCATCGTCCACTTTCAGTTTTATCCACACCAATCTAAAATTTACTTCTTTACACTCAATTACACACTACCATAACCCCTGTTTCGAGAATAGTGCTACTCTTTCCATAGCTCTTGTCCTCTCATCAACTCCTCAGACATTTACCAACCACTCTTCCCCTTTACCCTTGAGCTTCATTTCACTCAAAGCCAGATCATCAAGTTTCTTTCCTCAAACATACTACCTACCTCTCCTCTCTTCACACCTTGGTTACATCCACACACATTCAGACTCCCTAATCAGAGCCTTTGAGGAGGATGAGCACTCCCTACACATCTAAAATGGGATGTGTATTACAACTTGTTGAAAAATAAAGTACTCTAGGGATTGAATGCTCCTCCTTCCTCCACACTAAGAGATTCCCAGAGACAGTGAAAACCTTGATAGCAGCAGTACATTTGTTTTCCTCTCCAATGAAGAAAAATATATGCTGGAACTTGTTAGATATCCACATCCCTAGAGTAGGCCCAGAAACAAAGAAACCGGAGACTCTACTAAGAATAACTGTCTTATATTCAGAATTCTGGGCATAGCTCCTCCCTCAGGCACCTATAAGATATGACATACATGATAAGGGGACCATGATCTTCATCCAAGTGATTCCAATGCTCTTGACCCTGAGACAAGAACAGCCTCTAAAAACTAAAAAATTTTTTCAGGATCAAGCTATGGGAGCATTTTGTCTTTTGAAATGCCAGCCATGGTCCACGAGGAACAACCAAACAGTGGAGGCCTGAATGACTGACAATCAACCTGGTTGGCACAGCATCAGGCTTGAATCATTGTTGTCAATATGGGACTATATCAATGTAGTCCATAACTCTCTGTAAGTGTCTATAAACTAAAAGCCCCAACGACAATGAAGAGAACAACCCATCCAGGCTCCAAAGAGAAGTACCTGTAGAAGGGGAGAGTTGGGGGATAGAAATGTCATTGTCCGCTATAAAAAAACATCAAACAGTTCTGATGCACGATAAATCAGTAACAGAACAAAATAGTAAAAGGACAAATTCACCATACAGAAATATACCATATCCTAAGTGAATCAGAAACAGATGCTCATCCAAGGTGGGACAGAAAAGCCATGAAAGGGAAGGATGAAGCCACGTCTGTAACATGTAGATACCCAAAGAATTACAGAGGGGACTAGTGTCACAGCCAGTGGGATAATAATGCCATCAACGAGTGGTTAGTGAGTGACCAGCAAAATGGAGGAACTGCACCAAACTGCAGGCCTCAACTATTGAAATGGTGGTTGGCAAGATGTTATAGATTTCTAACCATGAAATCTGAAATATTCTCTCAAATATCATGAAACAAACAAAAAAATGGAAAGAAAAAAAAATTACATAAACATATCAGGGAGAATCATGATGAGCATAATTGTATAATTACTTCAGAATTAGCGTTCCAATAACAACATGCAGTAGGCAAGAAAGGTTCCAAAAATATTGTAGCACATGCATAAGTTCTGTTCAAAATCACACTAGTTTAAAAGTTTATATGGTCATGTGATAATCTCTAAGTTTAGTTCTAACTTTAAACAGGGCTTGAATTTATCATTTGTGGCACCAGTAAATCTAATACACAGGACTAGCACACTCAGATCTGTATCAGACTTCTCGATATAATGAACCATAACGTTAAGCTAGAGCAGCATAAATGGTTTCCCAGTGAGGCTTAGCTCAGTCAATGTATTCTAACAATCAAAAGAAAAGCAAGCTCTCATAAATGTTGGATGATAATCATCATAATTCAACAAATGTCATGACCCAAACTCTGCAACAATAACATCTATTCCATTTCAGGGAAATCCTAAAATTAAATTTTCAAGAAAAATAACGAAACAAAATAATGCACAATCACTCCACTGCTTCCAGATGTTCTTTATTACCATTATTTTGTTTCCTGCATCTTAGCTTTATGCACTAAAAAAGTAAAGGAACTGTTTTGAATCCTTTAATGACATGAAACTCTGCTGATATCTTATTATTTGCCAGAAATTATGAAAATAAACAATATGTGGAAAACGGAGTTATACATTGATTCCACTGTAAAATTGGGATGCTTAATAAGTTGCTAGTCCTGAACTTGAAGAATGACAGAAATTTATCACATCTGAATATTGTATTAATCCAAACAAGTTGCTCTTGAAGAACAAGGCATCTAATTAGCAACAATAAAAATCTAACCTATCCATTCAATGTAGGAAACTGTCAATCTCAAATCCCTTAGAGTGCAAACCCACCCCACTAACATAACCTGGTTGGAATTACAGGCTTAGACCCATTACATAATAATAAAAAGCAAAGGAAGACACTCCACTGCTTGTAACAATACTTTATATGACGCTACCGTAATTACCTACTTGTGCAGCAAGAGGAAGAGGTTTTGCATTCATGGTGCCCCATCCATAATATAACCTTCTAAACCTTTGCACACATGTTCATTCATAGTTTCATCACTGAGTCGCTAAGCTAATTCCATTCATCCACAACTCTTAATAATATAAAAGTACCTCTTTATATATTTTCTAACATGTTATCTGCCTTAGTTGTTTGGTAAGACCATTTAGTACTCTTTCTTTGCATCTTACAAAGTACGATTCAATAGTCATTATCAAAATAATACTGACAATCAAAGGTTATAATAGTCACCCTTCTCTCATTATGGGGTGCACTTTTACAGCCTCTAACCTCTCTATGTAACTCAGCTCTTTAATTTCAAGTGCCCACTTTATTGCCCTACACAAGATCATTTTATCTTTAAGTGTGCAGAACAATCTTAGGATGCATATTCTGACACAGGTCTAACATTAGCTATAAGTAGTTTATTGAACACCTTAAGCAAGTACTCTTTATTTTGATGCTGGTGGCTCCAATCACAGACAAAAGTCTACAGCCAGGATAGGCCTTGATTGAAATACTTAAAGGTTAATAAAATGAAAAAGATAAGACATGGGAAAGTATTAATGAATTTTCGAGGTAACAAACCTATCTTTTAAAATGTGCCACGTCATAGTTATAGGTAAAGATTTAAGAGGGATCGCTACAAATCATGCAATGCTACAGCTTGCCAAGTATTGTGTGGTCTACCCAGTGGTGGGGGCACACAAGCAGCCACCTCTCAGGAGCAAAAACCAAAGCCCCAATGCTGCGGCACAAAGCAAATGGGTCAAGTTTTGAGGTATGGCTTTGGAGAGTTTATGAGCTGGACTGCTTTCGATTCAACTCTGTCATGTAAGGATGCAGAGCTAGAACCATCCTAGATGTGCGAGCAGCACTTTATACAAGGACAGATCAATCATTTGTATAAATGGAGCAACTGTTAGGAGGGAAAGAAATTTTGACATCTAAACAAGTCTCCTAGTTTCTTAGAGATAGACTTAGCTATTTTTGTAATGTGGGGTTTTCATGATAAAGTGACTGTGACAGTAACATCAAGTATGTTCATCGAGTCATTTGGTGGAATTGCAGAACTGCCAAAAGAAAGAGGAAAGTTGTGAGGAATTTTCAGTAGCGAGATAGGCAGAAACTAAGTCTTGGAGGCATTAAACTTAACCAGATTTTGTCTACCCCACTCAGTTATCCTGTTCAAGTCTGAGTCTATTGAGAAAGCTGTGTCGAGACGAGATACAGATCAAGTGAGAGACGGGTCAGAACTGAAGAATGTGGAGGAATTCTACACATACTATCCATCGTAAAATAACTTTTCATGTTCTCCCCACAGTTCAGCAATAATCTCTCATCCATCTCTTATTTGCCCTTTCTTTCGCCTGCTTCACCTTCCTCTTGACCTCCTGCCACTTTCTCCTGGACATCTCCCACTCCTTCCTGCAGATTTCATTCATATACCTCTGATTTCTCTTTCATGTGCAAACCAACTTTCTCCTCCCACCACTCCCCAACCTCCTCATGCACCCAGATCTCATCTTCCATATACCAAATACTTCACCTACACATGTAAGAACTGCTGCCCTAAGTACCTTCCACTCCTTGTTCACCCCCCTTGTTTCATTTTCTTTCACCTCATGGCACTCTTCACTCAATCACTTATGGTATCTCTGCACATATGCATCTTTTCCAACCTCATTCATTTCCAACACCTTTTCTTCCCATGTCATTTCCTCTTTTCCTTGGGCCACTACAAACTTAAACATTTCCCTCATCCATGAAATGACCAAACATCCCACCTGCTGCCACTCTTAGCACATTCATACCTAACAACCTCCCTTAAGTATGCCTTCTAGCATACATAGGTATACAAACACACACACACACACACACACACGTAAATATATGTATTTTTTTTATTAATATTATACATAATCGCTGTTTCCAACATCAGCAAGGTAGTGTCAGGAAACAGACAAAGAATGGCCCATCCACCCATATAAACATATATGTACATAAACGCCCACAAACAAACATATACATACATATCAACATACACATACACACATAAACATATAAACACATGCACATATTCATACTTGCTTGCCGTCATCCATTCCTGTTGCCACCCTACTCCACGGGAAACAGCATCGCTACCCTCTACTTCAGCAAGGTAGCACCAGGAAAACAGACAAAAAAAGGCCACATTCGTTCACACTCAGTCTCTAGCTGTCATGTGTAATGCACCGAAACCACAGCTTCCTATCAACATCCAGGCCCCACAGACCTCTCCATGGTTTACCCAAGACGTTTCACATGCCCTGATTTAGTCTATAGACAGCACATCAACCTGGTATACCACAATGTTCCAATTCACTCTATTCCTTGCAGGCCTCTCACCCTCCAGTATGTTCAGGCCCCGATCGCTCAAAATCTTTTTCACTCCATCCTTCCACCTCCAATCTGGTCTCCCACTTCTCCTCGTTCCCTCCACCTCTGACACATATATCCTCTTTGTCAATCTTTCTTCATTCATTCTCTCCATATGTCCAAACCATTTAAACACCTTCTTCTGCTCTCTCAACCACACTTTATTTCCACATATTTCTCTTACCCTTTCATTACTTACTTGATCAAACCACCTCACAGCACATACTGTCCTCAAACATTTCATTTCCAACACATCCACCCAACTCCGTACAACCCTATCCACAGCCCACGCCTCGCAACCATACAACATTGTTAGAACTACTATTCCTTCAAACATACCCATTTTCGCTCTCCGAGATAATGTTCTCTCCTTCCACACATTCTCCACTGTTCCCAAAACCATCGCTCCCTCCCCCATCCCGTGACTCACTTCCGCTTCCATGGTTCCATTCACTGCTAAGTCCACTCCCAGACACCTAAAACACCTCACTTACTCCATTTTTTCTCCATTAAAACTTACTTCCCAATCAGCCTACCCCACAACCCTACTGAACCTAATAACCTTGTTCTTAATCACATTTACTCTCAACTTTCTCCTTTCACACACTTTTTTAAACTCAGTCATCAACTTTTGCAGTTTCTCACTTGAATCAGCCAATAGAGCTGTATCATCGAAAAACAACAACTGACTCACCTCCCAGGCCCTCTTATCCCTAACAGACCGCATATTTGCCCCTCTCTTCCTACTCATACACATGCCTCACATCCTTAATAAAAGCTTTTCACTGCTTCTAGCAACTTACCTCCCATACCATACACTCTTAAGACCTTACATAAGGCATCTCTATCAACCCTATCATATGCCTTCTCCAGATTCATAAATTCTACAGACAAATCCATTTGCTTTTCTAAGTATTTCTCATACACATTCTTCAAAGCAAAGAATTGATCCACACATCCTCTACCATTTCTGACACCACACAGCTCTTCCCCAATCTGATGCCCTCAATCAATACCCTCCCATATAATTTCTCAGGGATTGAGACTCAACAAACTTATGCCTCTGAAGTTTGAACACTCACCTTTATCCCCTTTGCCTTTGTACAATGGCACTATGCATGCATTCTGCCAATCCTCAGGCACTTCACCATGATCCATACATACTGAATATCCTTACCACCCAATCAACAACAAAGTCACCCCCTTTTTCAATAAATTCTGCTGCAATACCATCCAAACCCACCGCCTTGCCAGGTTATATCTTCCACAAAGCTTTCACTACCTCTTCTCTCTTAACCAAACCATTTTCCCTGACCCTCTCACTTTGCACACCACACTGACCAAAACACCATATATCTGCCACACTATCAACAAACAGTCAACAAACCTTCAAAATGCTCTCTCCATATCCTTCTCATTTCATCACTGCCTGTAATTACTTCCCCACTTGCCCCCTTCATCGATGTTCCCATTTGTTTTCTTGTCTTATGCATGCTATTTACCTCATTCTAAAACATCTTTTTATTCTTCCTAAAATTTAATGATACTCTCTCACCCAACTCTCATCTGCCTTCTTTTTTATCCCTTACACCTTTCTCTTGACCTCCTGCCACTTTCTTCTATACATCTCCCACTCATCTGCACTCCCTCCTTGCAAGTATCATCCAAATACCTCTCTTTTCTCTTTAACAACTTTACTTCTTCATCCCACCACTCACTACCCTTTATGATCTGCCTACCTCCCACCTTTCTCATATCAGATGCATCTTTTGCACAAGCCATCACTGCTTCCCTAAATACATCCCATTCCTCACCCACTCCCCCAACATCATTTGCTCTCTCCTTTTGCAAATCTACACTCAATCTCTCCAGGTAATTCCTCACACAAGTCTCCTTTCCAAGCTCACTTACGCTTGCCACTCTCTTCTCCCCAACATTTTCTCATCTTTTTTGAAAACTTCTAAAAATCTTCACCTTCCCCTCCACAAGATAGTGATCAGACATCTCTCCAGCTGCCCCTCTCAGCACATTTAACATCCAAAAGTCTCTCTTTTACACGCCTATCAATCAACAAGTAATCCAACACTGCCCTTTGACCATCTCTCCTACTTACATATGTATACTTATGTATAACCCTCTTTTTAAACCAGGTATTCCCAATTCGTCTTTTTTCAGCGCACAAATCCACAAGCTCTTCACCATTTACATTCACAACACTGAATACCCCTTGTAAACCAATCATACACTCAACTGCCACATTACTCACCTTCACATTTAAATCACCCATCACTAAGATAGTGATCAGACATCTCTCCAGCTGCCCCTCTCAGCACATCTAACATCCAAAAGTCTCTCTTTTACATGCCTATCAATCAACAAGTAATCCAACACTGCCCTTTGACCATCTCTCCTACTCACATATGTATACTTATGTATAACCCTCTTTTTAAACCAGGTATTCCCAATTCGTCTTTTTTCAGCGCACAAATCCACAAGCTCTTCACCATTTACATTCACAACACTGAATACCCCTTGTACACCAATTATACACTCAACTGCCACATTACTCACTTTCACATTTAAATCACCCATCACTAAGTCCCGGTCTTGTGTATCAAAGCTGCTAACACACTCACTCAGCTGCTCCCTAACACTTGCCTCTCATGATCTTTCTTCTCATGACCAAGTGCATAGGCACCAATAACCACCCATCCCTCTCTATCCACTTTCAGTCTTACAACAATCTAGAATTTATTTTCTTACACTCTATCACATACTCCCACAACTCCTGCTTCAGGAATAGTGCTACTCCTTCCTTAGCTCTTGTCCTCTCACCAACCTCTGACTTCACTCAGAGCCAGAACACCAAGGTTTCTCTCCTCAAACATACTACCTATCTCTCCTTTCTTCTCATCTTGGTTACATCCACACACATTCAGGCACCCCCAGTCCGAGCCTTCAAGGAGGATGAGCACTCCCCGCTTGACTTCTTCTGTTTCCCTTTTTAGAAATGGAAATACGAGGGGAGGGTTTCCAGCTCCCCTCTCTCTCCCCATTTAGTCACCTTCTACGACATGCAGGGAATACATGGGAAGCGTTCTTTCTCTCCAATCAACAAATCGGAGGTGGAAGGATGGAGTGAGAGGTGTGCAAGGAACAGAGTGAATTGAAAGAATGCAGGTTTACCGGGGTAAACATGCTGTCAATGGACTGAACCAGGATAAGTAAAGTGTCTGGGGTAAACAATGGAAAGGTCTGTGGGGCCTGGATGTGGACAGAGAGCTGTGGTTTCGGCGCATTACAAATAACAGCTAGAGACTAAGTGTGAACGAATGAGGGTTTTTTGTCTGTTTTCCTTGCGATACCTCGCTGAAGCAGGGGTGGTGATGCTGTTTCCTGTGGGGCAGGGTAGCAACAGGAATGGACAAAAGGCAAGTAAGTATGAATATGTACATGTGTATATATATGTATGCATCTGTGTATGTGTATCATATGTATGTGTAAGTTGATATGTATACGTATGTATTTGGGCATTTATGTATATATATGTATATATGAGTGGTTGGGCTATTCTTCTGTTTCCTGGTGCTACCTTGCTGATGCAGGAAATAGTGATTGAATATAATAAGCAGGGGGCAGCAATGCTGTTTCCTGTGGGGCAGGGTGGTGACAGGAATGGTTGAAGGAAAGCAAATATGAATATGTACAGGTGTATATATGTAATGTCTATGCATGTGTATGTATGTGTATGTATGTATATGTTATGTATATATTTGTATGTGGGCGTTTATGTTCATATATGTGTATGTGAGTGGATGGGCCATTCTTCGTCTGTTTCCTGGCACTACCTCACTGATGCAGGAAACAGTGATTATGTATAATAATAATAATACATACAATTCAATATTGATATATGTGTTGACCCCAAACTCAGTCATCCAGGTACACTTATGAATGTATTCTCGACTACCAATCCTTTATGAGTACACAACTCAACAACCTCTTTCCCATTTTCAATCAACTGGAGTACCCCCAGTTATACCTGCTACTGCCAAATCACTTGGTATTGCATTTAAATCTTCCACCATGAACACTCTATTCCTTGAATATAAACTGCCTAAAGAAATCCTACAAGTTCTCTTTCTTCCTCCTTCCTCTTGCTAGGATGTGCTTAAGCACTTGTAATAACTAATTTCTTGCAACCTGTAGCCATTCTCACCAACTCTGATCTTGAACTCCCTTTCTCACATTCTATAACACATACCCACACTTCTGCTTTGATCGTGAATGCCATCCCCTCCTTTGTTCTCATCCTCACACAAACTGCTGATCTTTACCCCTTATATATAATCAAACCATTCATCTCCCTTCAACTTGAGCTTAGTTTCATTCAGAGCCTGAGCACGAGTTCCTCTCTTCAAATATGGCACCTCTTTCTTCCCTCTTTTTATCCTGGTTACATCCATGCACATTTAGACTAATCAGCCTACATGAACCATACTCGCCTGGCTCTTTCATCTATTTCTTCTTTCAGAAAGTAACAATACCAAGAGGAGAGGGTTTCCAGCCCCCAATCATGCCTGTTACTCACTCATTATAATACAGAGGAGATACATCGGTAGTTCTCTTACTCTAATATCCCCAGGGATAAAGGAAACTTGTGGCATTGAATAAAATATAATAAGTTACAAGTTGTCAAGCTTTATGTAAACAAAGCTGAAAAAGTTTGTGCTAGTAGAAAAGCTTTAAAAAGTGTGGAAGATGAAAATAGGAGGGGAATTCCACTACTTTGGTGTTCAAGGAAAGGAGCAAGCATCATAATGGTCAATCCTCAAGTGGCTGGTCTCCACACAGAAACTATGGAAAGCAGCAGCCAGATGTGTGCCATGGGTCCAAGCTTTGGTAAGAGGAGCAAATGCAGACAGCTTAAGAGACCAGTGGCCAAAATAATACCTGCAAAACCATCAGACGGAGAAGGATGAGTGGTGAAAGGAGATGCCTGGAGAAGTAATGAGATACAAGGATTCTATTCAGGGTAACAGAGAAACTAAGAAACCATCCCAAATATGTGAACAGCGCTATCAGAACTTTCTTGCATAAAAAAGTTCAAAGGTAATCTTCTTATGATGCATAGGATACAGGCTCTGGATTCTAACCATACAGAGCACATTCCTTTGCCATCTCAGCTTCCTGAAAATTTCCTTCTCTGTTCCATCAACAGCAACACATGAACAGATGTGAAAACAGCATTTTATTAACTCATCCACTGAACTTTAAGGTTCAGCCACAACACATTTCTACAAAATTTGTTTCCACTTCAGTAAGATAAAAGTCAAGCCCTGTTTGCAATACTGTACTTGTTGCATCACTGTTAAAGGCTCATCTATTTAAAAACTGAGCAATGGGGGTCTACCAAAAGTTTCATCATAGCAAGAGATAGGCCTTTCTTATATCTCTCAATAGCAAGAGATAAGCCTTTCTTCTTATATCTCTCACCAGCAGATTTTTTCAATCTTATCAGCTACTTCATAAATCTTACTGGTGCTGTCAAAATTTTTGCTAACCTAATGAACTACAATTCTGTAATCATGAAATTTACTACTTCAGCAAGATATTTACTAGCCCCATATACAGTACTACTGCTAATTTCGAGCCCTGTTTAAATAAGTGAGTGCCAATGCACTTTTCATACTTCTACAGGACACAAACCAACTCACAGGAACTAATGCGTTAAAAAATGTCTACCATAAAGGCACTCGGAAACTCCAACAGCCCAAAGGCCTGTAATTACTAACTTTCTTTGTGAAGTTACAAAAAAAGAAAAAATGCTCCTCAGAATGAATTACGATTGCACAATTTTACCTGACGCTGGGAAGTTATTGAGGGTATTTCTGGACCCCCTTTTCTTGCGAGGAGGGACACTGGGGACCGGCATGGCATCACACAAGCATTGCCAAACTGATCCACCTGCTGGCTTCTGTCTTGTCAGTAATGTATTGTTTTTTGAATCAGAACTTGTCATAATCTACTGGAATATTTCATTACATAAAAAAAAGGGCGTGGGGAAGAAACTTGTCCCTTAACAAAATTACAATTGAAAAACTAATTTTAAGTCTGAAAATTGTTGAGCCATCATAGTAACCCCTTTATGTGTACAGAGCTACATGGTGATTACTTCCAGACAAGATTAAGGGTTTCAATTTACAACTAACTATACGAAACTCTGATCAAATGACAATAAATTGAGGACTCTTTTAAGTTCTTGATATATTACAACACCGAAACACCAAGTAATTGTAACTAAAGAATGACTACTCTAATACAGTACTGTATTCATTAATTAATACACAACAAATACTGCATTGTCAGCTATCTAATTAAAAACAGTACATGCCTTTTCTGCGTATATCGCAAAAGAAAATAACAATCACCCACCTGCCTCTGATGATCGATGCTGGTTGTCATCAGATGATGTGTAAACTAACTGCAATACCAATGGTCGTCGGGTCACAATGCCAGTTCCTCGAGGTAGAAATGACCGCCCCACAAGGCTTTCTAATACACTGCTTTTTCCTGAACTCTGTTAGCAACAATATATTCAAGTAAAATTTCAACATCTTTAAAAACTTTTAAAGGGCTAAAAAATAAGTGTATCTCAAGAAAACACAGTGGAAACAAATGATGAAAATCAATATATCAGTGCAAAACATTCATAATAAGAAAATCTACATATAAGAAGCTATAAATATACTGCTGGTGATCTATCATTGGATAAAATTGCAAACACTTGGCTACATAGGAAAATAAAATTGCAGTCATAATAATACAGTACATACCAGAACCTTTTTAACAAATACTATAATCTTAGACTAGAATTTCCTTTACAACAAAAATAAAACCTGCAAAGGATTATCATATGCTCTATTCACTTAATGTCTTATTTCAAAAATGCTTAAAATTCTTGCCTAACGTTGGTAATACTGCACTAAAAAATATAATCCTTTTAGTTCTACTCTTGCACAATAAGCCGGTGCTCCATACGGAACATTCCCATGACCCTTTATTAGTTTCATGAGCGTAACTCATGAATTTCAAGTAGAATACTGTACAGTAATACAAACAATGACTACTTAGGACATTATGATGTTTTCACTGGTTGATATTTTTGTACTTGTTTAGCCTACTTTCATACTAATCAATCCGACACCTTCCTTGATAGAGAAATAAAGCATTACCTAGAGAGAATTACTACAAAAGACAGACGAGTCCTCTGCAGGTATTTCCGTCATTGCACAAAAGCACAAAAACTACCTATGGCATGGGTATTCATTCTTTTAAGCTATCAATGTTGTAGAACTAAAACAGATCTTTCCCATGCCTGACAGCTGCATTCAAAACCGAAATGCCAGATGAATCATTAACTTCACCCCATCCACTAGGCCACTTACTACGGTGAAGAGGAAAGTTATACGATAGCAACACTCGTGAATGATTAGCATTAAATAAATGGACAGTCTTCTAGACTAAATTACCAAGTTAAAAACAAGACTAATTCAATGTATCTGAACATATATTTGCCACCAAAAACCTATCTTTATTACTGAGGATATAGTATATTTCGAAGAAAACTGTATTCAGAAATATTTTTAATAAAGCCAAGTTAACCTTTTTTGTCGGTAAAATTACCGTTTCGGACATCCACTACGGAACCAGGTGTTTGAGTGGAAGGACATCACAAATAGTAGTGATTTGCACTAGATATGAAGCTTAGAAACGTTAAAAAGACATAAAAAAAACATGAAAAAACACAATTTCAACAATCCAAACCCACCCTAACAAAATCTAACCTAAAACTTGAAGGTCAGAAACGGTAATAATACAAATCTACCTTGCATTAAGGGTCTTTCACAACCCATAACAACTCATTTCAAACTAATGCAAAACATTTTTGGAGCAAATACGAGGAGTCATTTATTTCCCCCCCTACAGCAAACATTAGCTCTGTACCTGGGACCCAACCACCACAATCTGTGGCAGCTGTATGGCATCTGCGCCCACGGTGTTGAACACATCCTGCAGCTTGTTTATGACGGGTATGAGGGCCTCCATGCTTCAGCTCCAGCCCTGAGAGGGAAATAACACCACCTTCGGCGGATTTTTGGGATCTGCGCGGACGATCCCCTGTGTCGGCGCGGGGCGGATGAGTTCGATTCTACGCGAACGATGTTGAAGTTTATGCCAATAATTCATGATCCATAAAAGTTAATATGCTAGCATATTAACAACAGCATTATGGTAATTTAATCTATATCACAAAATAAGGCCTCTTATATAACGTACTCGTGATAAAAATCATTTTTGCGCTTTTTTGTGAATGCATCTCCATGACGAAATATAATATGACGTCACAAATGTTGCATCATAATGGTGGTCACAAAAATAAACTCGACCATATCATTAGCAAAGGTTTATTCATGAAAGAATGGAAACTGCCTTGTATATAAATTTAGCTACGGGAGAAGGTCACAAGCTCACAACGCCCAGGTAGGGCATCAATATACCATAAAGGACAGCGGAATCCATGAAAATATTGAATAATTTACATGTATCCAGAGCAAAGGAGCTGAAGATTTTATCATATTACATTCAACAACACAGTGCTTCAGGATTATGGTCATATGACTTATAACACATACAGGAGTAGAAAAATAGCAATATCTTTACATGATTTTAACGGATGGATAATGTCTGGTTCTGGTTTGATGAATATCATCATTCTTAGTGTAAGCAAACGTTAGTAAAACTTGGAAACACCTGAACTTCTTTCATAAATTCGCAGCTCCTCGGGTTCATCTTTAAAACCTTTCTTGGGAATACAAGGCGAAGCATCCCTGACAGTTCAAGGTCAGCATCAATGTTCGATTTACTTTAAGCGCTCGTAACTGAGGTCGGCGATATTGTTTTCCAGTGTCTGCATTTGGCTGAATTACAGATCAGAAAAATGAGTGAAGTTACAAGGTCCATGGTTGCTGTTTCGGGAGAGGAGGTGTCGTTGTCGGGTTTCATGGTGCTACTACAGGAGAGAGAGGGAGTTACCGGGGTCCTCTGGCTTTTATGCATTATGGAGCAGGCGGTACCGAGTTGCAAGCATCGTGCTATAAGAGGGTGGAGGCGTCACCAAGGCCCTTTGGTACAGCTGCAGGAGGGAGACGACTTGCTGGAGTCACGTGGTGCTGCTACAGGAGAGAGGAGGCGTTGCGTGGGTCCTATGGTTCTGCTACAGGAGTTAGGAGGCGTTACGTGGGTCCTGTGTTTCTGCTACAGGAGGGAGGAGGCGTTGCGTGGGTCCTGTGTTTCTGCTACAGGAGGGAGGAGGCGCTGCGTGGGTCCTGTGGTTCTGCTACAGGAGGGAGGAGGCGCTGCGTGGGTCCCGTGGTTCTGCTATAGGAGAGAGGAGTAATTGCGTGGGTCCTGTGGTTCTGCTACAGGAGGGAGGATGCGTTGCGTGGGTCCTGTGGTTCTGCTACAGGAGGGAGGATGCGTTGCGTGGGTCCTGTGGTTCTGCTACAGGAGGGAGGATGCGTTGCGTGGGTCCTGTGGTTCTGCTACAGGAGGGAGGATGCGTTGCGTGTCCAGTGGTTCTGCTACAGGAGGGAAGATGCGTTGCGTGGGTCCTGTGGTTCTGCTACAGAAGGGAGGAGGCGTTGCGTGGGTCCTGTGGTTCTGCTACAGGAGGGAGGATGCGTTGCGTGTCCTGTGGTTCTGCTACAGGAGGGAAGATGCGTTGCGTGGGTCCTGTGGTTCTGCTACAGAAGGGAGGAGGCGTTGCGTGTCCTGTGGTTCTGCTACAGGAGGGAAGATGCGTTGCGTGGGTCCTGTGGTTCTGCTACAGAAGGGAGGAGGCGTTGCGTGTCCTGTGGCTCTGCTGCAGGAGGAAGAAGGCGTTGTGTGGGTTCTGTGGCTCTGCTGCAGGAGGAAGAAGGCGTTGTGTGGGTTCTGTGGCTCTGCTGCAGGAGGAAGAAGGCGTTGTGTGGGTTCTGTGGCTCTGCTGCAGGAGGAAGAAGGCGTTGTGTGGGTTCTGTGGCTCTACTGCCGTTGCCGTGGTCATGTGCTGCTGCTGCAGGAGGATCGAGGCATTGTCTGGGTCCCGTGGTGTTTCTGTAGAAGAGTGGAGGCTTTGTCTGGGTCCCGTAAAGCTTCTGCAGGAGGAAGAAGGGATTGCCGAGGTCCCATGGTACTGCTGCAGGTGAAGGTGATGTCGAGGTCATCTCCCTCCTCAAGCAGAACTCCTTCTTTTCCTGCTCTTTCACCAACAGTACATACACCATAGCAGAGGTTCGCAACCTTGTACAATGTTAGTATAGATGTTATTGTTTTACCCGTATATCTGAACATAATTCAATCCTCAATTCTTTGAAAAACTATATACAGGCACCCCATATCTAGAATCTTACACTATTAACTGAAATAATGAAGATATCGACACTTTTCTGTCTAAAAAAAAAAGATACACATACTGAATTAAAATATTTTTTTCGACCGAAAACCTTTGGTAATACCAAGTTACTGTTCGAAGCAAAGAGGACTGGTAAACAGAAATGAACATGTAAGGCGTTGAGAAAGATTATTTCATTTTAATACAGGGTAACTTTTTCCTCTCTCATAAGGTCATTGCAATCTGGGTAAAGCTGCTGATTCAATAGGATAAGATATAGTTATTTTCATTTACAAGATTTGCATTTTATCTCAATACGAAAACAAAGTATTTCCTTGGTTTACCATGAAATATCCCGTTCTCTTTGAATCCAAAACTCACATTCGTTTTCTTCCACATTCCACAGAAAACTTCGTTTCTTGTGATTAATACACTGTATTTCTCTATGGAAATGAAAATATGTAACTGTTAGCAGTACGATTGCTTCATTTATGAATAATAGTTACTAGAGTGTGAAAAACGTCAGATGAAATGCTCCTTACTTAGTTAATTATCCATAATCAACTCATATTCCACTAGTCATTTTCCTCCAACCTTTGTCCACACGCACACCCTCTTCATCGGGATAGCAAAAATAATTCTACACCACCTATTAACCATATTATTATATAATAGAATTTGCTTAAATAAATCCAACGACAAAGTTGAATAGCATCAATAATTTTCACCAGCGAATCTCCAGGTTCAAATGAAATGCTCTGTGCATTTGTATGTGTGTGTATGTGTGTGTGTGTGTGTGTGTGTGTGTGTGTGTGTGTGTGTGTGTGTGTGTGTGTGTGTGTGTGTGTGTGTGTGTGTGTGTGTGTGTATGTGTGTGTGTGTGTGTGTGTGTGTGTGTGTGTGTGTGTGTGTCTTGAATTCGACAATGGGACCAGATGACATTAAATATCCAGGTAACCATTACTGGACAGATGGAGATATTGTGTCTGCCGTTCCCATCTGGCTTAACCTTATGCATGACTGTTGCTCTCATGCTGAATGTTAAAATGCATGACTGTTGCTCTCATGCTGAATGTTAAAATGCATGACTGTTGCTCTCATGCTGAATGTAAAAATGCACGACTGTTGCTCTCATGTTGAATGTTAAAATGCATGACTGTTGCTCTCATGCTGAATGTTAAAATGCATGACTGTTGCTCTCATGTTGAATGTTAAAATGCATGACTGTTGCTCTCATGCTGAATGTTAAAATGCATGACTGTTGCTCTCATGTTGAATGTTAAAATGCACGACTGTTGCTCTCATGTTGAATGTTAAAATGCATGACTGTTGCTCTTTCCTATGTACATCCACCACAAATGTTTCGTTAGTGAATGAAAATGATGATTAACCTTAATTTAGCATATTCAAGGTCTTATCTTGACGTTATCTTTGGAGTTTCATGAAATTATATTTCCTTGTTTGTTAATCGGGTTAACCAGCTGAGTATAATTTGGATTGCCAGCTGATTATATTGTGGAATACCGGCTGAGTATAATTTGAAATACCAGCTGGGTATATTTTGAAATACCAGCTGGAAATATTGCGAAATACCAGCTGAGTACAGTTTGGAATACCAGGTGAGTGTACTTTGGAATACCAGCTGAGTATAATTTGGAATACCAGCTGAGTATAATTTGGAATACCAGCTGAGTATAATTTGGAATACCAGCTGAGTATAATTTGGAATACCAGCTGAGTATAATTTGGAATACCAGCTGAGTATAATTTGGAATACCAGCTGATTATAATTTGGAATACCAGCTGAGTATAATTTGGAATACCAGCTGAGTATAATTTGGAATACCAGCTGAGTATAATTTGGAATACCAGCTGAGTATAATTTGGAATACCAGCTGATTATAATTTGGAATACCAGCTGAGTATAATTTGGAATACCAGCTGAGTATAATTTGGAATACCAGCTGAGTATAATTTGGAATACCAGCTGAGTATAATTTGGAATACCAGCTGATTATAATTTGGAATACCAGCTGAGTATAATTTGGAATACCAGCTGAGTATAATTTGGAATACCAGCTGAGTATAATTTGGAATACCAGCTGAGTATAATTTGGAATACCAGCTGATTATAATTTGGAATACCAGCTGAGTATAATTTGGAATACCAGCTGAGTATAATTTGGAATACCAGCTGAGTATAATTTGGAATACCAGCTGAGTATAATTTGAAATACCAGCTGAGTGTACTTTGGATTACCAGCTGAGTATAATTTGAATTACCAGCTGAGGATAATTTAGAATACCAGCTGAGGATAATTTGGAATATTAGCTGAGTATAATTTGGAATACCAGCTGGGTATAATTTGGAATACCAGCTGAGTATAATTTGGAATACTAGCTGAGTACAATTTGGAATACCAGCTGAGTATAATTTGTTATACCAGCTGAGTATAATTTGGACTACCAGCTGAGTATATTTTGAAATACCAGCTGAGTATAATAAGGAATACCAGCTGAGGATAATTTGGAATACCAGCTGAGTATAATTTGGAATACCAGCTGAGTATAATTTGAAATACCAGCTGAGTATAATTTGGAATACCAGCTGGGTATATCTTGAAATACCAGCTGAGTATATTTTGGAATACCAGCTGAGTATAATTTGAAATACCAGCTGAGTATAATTTGGAATACCAGCTGGGTATATTGCGAAATACCAGCTGAGTATAATTTGGAATACCAGCTGGGTATAATTTGGAATACCAGCTGAGTATAATTTGGAATACCAGCTGAGTATAATTTGAAATACCAGCTGAGTATAATTTGGAATACCAGCTGAGTATAATTTGAAATACCAGCTGAGTATAATTTGGAATACCAGCTGGGTATATTGCGAAATACCAGCTGAGTACAATTTGGAATACCAGCTAAGGATAATTTGGAATACCAGCTGAGTGTACTTTGGAATACCAACTAAGGATAATTTGGAATACCAGCTGAGTGTACTTTGGAATACCAGCTGAGTATAATTTGGAATACCAGCTGAGTATAATTTGGAATACCAGCTGAGTGTACTTTGGAATACCAGCTGAGTATAATTTGGAATACCAGCTGAGTATAATTTGGAATACCAGCTGAGTGTACTTTGGAATACCAGCTGAGTATAATTTGGAATACCAGCTGAGTATAATTTGAAATACCAGCTGCGTATAATTTGAAATACCAGCTGAGTATAATTTGAAATACCAGCTGAGTATAATTTGAAATACCAGCTGAGTATAATTTGGAATACCAGCTGAGTATATGGAATACCAGCTGGGTATAATTTGGAACACCAGCTGGGTACATTTTGAAATACCAGCTGAGTATAATAAGGAATACCAACTGAAATTAATTTGGTATACCCACCGAGTCGACTGGCCATGATTCGGAAAGACTCAAAAGCCTATATATATATATTATCATGTCTGCGTATTACCAGAGGCCGAAGAAAATGGGGCCGAGCATACTCCCCTCCTGAATTATCACCCAGAAAAGCGGGCACAGGAGCCAAGCGAGGATTTTCACCCCTAAGGCTCTGCTCCCGACTCGCCATATTGCCGACCGAGGAGGGAAGGGAAAGTAGCCAACAGATCTACTCAAATATGAATTTCAGAACGAAACAACATCTCATCTTTATACGAAATGTTCTTAAAGTGACCCCAAACGTACATACCTTCCTTCTTCCATGGGTGTGAATGAAATAATTCTCCAGGAACGTGTCCAGGTGTTAATAACTGGTCTAGATTGTGTGGCACGTCTTCATCTTTTCCCGCCATTGTCGTGACAAACTCGTTCGAAAGTGTTCTCTTCTTGTGGTCAATCCTTGAATTTGACTATTTATCGATAGATACCTAAATCAATTATATATTTTACCAGTAATAAAATGCGTTGTTTAAGTCTCTTAAACGATTTCAGGACTCCATGAAATTTAGAGCTTTATGAATTATTATCATCTACAGATTCGGACAAGTCAAATTTCATACCATAAACTGGTCACCCTTACATTTACTTTCAATCTTCACATGGATATTGTCATCTTAATGAAATGATTATTATCGGTAATTACGATGGAATATGAGAAAAACTAAGTTGGGGATTAAACATACTTTTTTCTTTTTTTCACTTCTTTACCATTCTCAATGGGAAAAAATGGTAAATTGTTAGAAATGCGTATCTATAATGATTCTAATGCTACCAATTACAATATACATGGTGGGGTCGATATTATAATTCACATGTTGATTTGTTTCCTGTCTGTTCTAATGCATCTACCTTGACCCTTTAACATACCTAACCATCTTACAAAACATCCTTTACTTTTTGGTATTAGTCGTAGTTCACCCCTTCTTAATACTTTGTGTAAAACTATCCATCTCACAGACACATAATGCAATATACATATATATATATATATATATATATATATATATATATATATATATATATATTGGGAGGTGAGTTTGAATGGAGAAAAACTGGAGGAAGTGAAGTGTTTTGGATATCTGGGAGTGGATCTGGCAGCGGATGGAACCATGGAAGCGGAAGTGGATCATAGGGTGGGGGAGGGGGCGAAAATTCTGGGAGCCTTGAAGAATGTGTGGAAGTCGAGAACATTATCTCGGAAAGCAAAAATGGGTATGTTTGAAGGAATAGTGGTTCCAACAATGTTGTATGGTTGCGAGGCGTATGCTATGGATAGAGTTGTGCGCAGGAGGATGGATGTGCTGGAAATGAGATGTTTGAGGACAATGTGTGGTGTGAGGTGGTTTGATCGAGTGAGTAACGTAAGGGTAAGAGAGATGTGTGGGAATAAAAAGAGCGTGGTTGAGAGTGCAGAAGAGGGTGTTTTGAAGTGGTTTGGGCACATGGAGAGGATGAGTGAGGAGAGATTGACCAAGAGGATATATGTGTCGGAGGTGGAGGGAACAAGGAGAAGAGGGAGACCAAATTGGAGGTGGAAAGATGGAGTGAAAAAGATTTTGTGTGATCGGGGCCTGAACATGCAGGAGGGTGAAAGGAGGGCAAGGAATAGAGTGAATTGGAGCGATGTGGTATACCGGGGTTGACGTGCTGTCAGTGGATTGAATCAAGGCATGTGAAGCGTCTGGGGTAAACCATGGAAAGCTGTGTAGGTATGTATATTTGCGTGTGTGGACGTATGTATATACATGTGTATGGGGGGGGGGTTGGGCCATTTCTTTCGTCTGTTTTCTTGCGCTACCTCGCAAACGCGGGAGACAGCGACAAAGTATAATAAAAATAAATAAATAAATAAATAAATATATATATATATATATATATATATATATATATATAATAGATTGTACTATTGGCAGACGCCTTAATTTTTATCAACCACTTGAAAGACTTCCATGAACTTCCCTATCATCTCTCTTTACCAGAATATTTAAGTAAACTTAGCAATATTTTGTGAACCCCACAGATATCCAGTCCAAGTCTGAGTGTATTGAAGAAGCTGTGCCAAGGCGAGATATATATATATATCTTTATTTATGAATGTTCGCAATTTCCTGTATTTGCCAGGTAGCATAATGCCACTGTACAAATGCAAAGGTGATAAAGGTAAGTGTTCAAACAACAGAGGCATAAGTTAGTTGAAAATTCCTGGAAAATTATAATGGAGGATTTTGACCGAGAGAGAGTGAAGGCATGTACAGAGCATCAGACTGGGGAAGAGCAGTGTGGTTTCAGAAGTGGTAGATGATGTGTGGATCAGGTGTTTGCTTTGAAGAATGCGAGAAATACTTAGAAAAACAGATGGTTTTGTATGTAGCATTCCTGGATCTGGACAAGGAATAGGATAGGGTTGTGGAATGTTTTAAGAGTACATGGTGTGGGAGGTAAGTTGCTAGAAGCAGAAAAGTTTTTACCAAGGATGTAAGGCATGTGTACCAGAAGGAAGTGAGGAGAGGGCTTGGTTCCCAGCGAATATCGGTTAGCGGCAGGGGTGTGTGATGTCTCCATGGTTGTTTAATTTGCTTATGGATGGGGTTGTTAGGGAGGTAAATGCAAGTTTTCGAGATAGGGGTGAGTATGCAGACTGCTGAGGATGAAGGGGCCTGAGAAGTGAGTCAGTTGTTGTTCGCCGATGATACAGCGCTGGTGGCTGATTCATGTGAGAAACTGCAGAAGTTGTTGACGGAGTTTGAAAAAGTGTGTGAAAGAAGAAAGTTGAGTAAATGTGAATAGGAGCAAGGTTATTAAGTTCAGCTGGGTTGAGGAACAAGTTAATTGGGATATAAGTTTAAATGGAGAAAAATTGGAAGTGAAGTGTTTTAGATATTTGAGAGTGGAATTAGTAGCGGATGGAACCATGGAAGCGGAAGTGAGTCAGGGTGGGGGATGCGGCAAAGGTTCTGGGAGCGATGATTTATGTGTGGAATATGGAGAGCAAAAATGGGTATGTTTGAAGGAATAGTAGTTCCAACAGTGTTGTATGGTTGTGAGGCATGGGCTATAGATATGGTTGTACGGAGAATGGTGGATGTGTTGGATATGAAATGTTTGACATTATGTGAGGTGAGGTGGTTTGATCGAGTAAGTAATGGAAGGGTAAGAGAGATGTGTGGAAATAAAAAGTGTGTGGTTGAGAAAGCAGAAGAGGGTGTGTTGAAATACTTTGGACATGTGGAGAAAATGATTGAGGAAATATTGACAAAAAGGATATATGTGTCAGAAGTGGAGGGAACAAGGAGAAGCGGGAGACCAAACTGGAGGTAGAAGGATAGAGTGAAAAAGAATTTTGAGCGATCAGGGCCTGAACATGCAGGAGGGTGAGAGGTGTGCAAGGAATAGAGTGAATTGGAACAATGTGGTATACCGGGGTCGATGTGTAGTCAGTGAACTGAACCAGGGCATGTGAAGCATCTGGGGTAAACCATGGAAAGGTCTATGGTACCTGGATGTGGGTAGGAGCTGTGGCTTCGGTGCATTACACATGACAACTAGAGACTGAGTGTGAATGAACGTGGTCTTTTTGTCTGTTTTCCTGGAGCTACCTTGCTGAAGCAGAAGGTAGTGATGCTGTTTCCTGTGGGGCGGGAAGCACCAGGAATGGATGAAGGCAAGCAAGTATGAATATGCACATGTGTATATATGTTTATGTCTGTGTATATGTTGATATGTATATGTATGTATATGAGCGTGTATGGGTGTTTATGTATATATACATATATGTATATTTGCATGTGTGGACGTGTATGTATATACATGTGTATGGGGGTGGGTTGGGCCATTTCTTTCATCTGTTTCATTGCGCTACCTAGCAAATGCGGGAGACAGCAACAAAGCAAAATAATAATAACAATGATAATAATAATAATAATACTAATGTATATGTGTGGATGGGCCATTCTTTGTCTGTTTCCTGGTGCTACCTTGCTGATGCAGCGATAAAGTATAATAAGTAAAAATATATAAATAAAAAATATCAAGTGGGTTTCGTTAAATGAGTTTGATGATAGAGTTACAGATATATGGCGTTTTGGTCGAGGTGGTGTGTGAAGAGAGAGGGTCAGGGGGAATGGTTTGGCTAAGAGAGGAGATAGTGAAAGCTTTGTGGAAGATGAATTCTGGCAAGGCAGTAAGTTTGGATGGTACTGCAGTTGAATTTATCAAGAAATGGAGTGACTGTGTTGTTGATTGGTTGTTAAGGATATTCATTATATGCATAGATCATGGTGAAGTGCCAGAGAATTGGTGGAATGCATATATAGTGACACTGTACGATGGCATAGGGGATGAGTGTTCAAACTACAGAGGCACAAGTTTGTTGAGTATTCCCGGAAAATTGTATGGGAGGGTATTGATTGAGGGGTAAAAAGCATGTACAGAGCATCAGACTGGGGAAGAGCAGTGTGGTTTCAGAAGTGGTAGAGGATGTGTGGATCAGGCATTTACTTTGAAGAATATATGTGAGAAATACTTAGAAAAACAGATGGATTTGTATGTATCATCTGTGGATCTGGAGAAGGCATATAATAGGATTGATAGAGATGCTTTGTGGAAACTCCTTAGAATATATGGTGTGGGAGGTAAACTATTAGAAGCAGAGAAGTTTTTATCAAGGATGTAAGGCATGTGAACAAGTAGGAAGAGTGGAGAATGATTGGTTCCTGGTAAAGGTTGTTCTGCAGCAGGGGTGTGTGATGTCTCCATAGTTGTTCAATTTGTTTATGGATGGGATGGTTAGGGAGGTTAATGCAAGAGTTTTGGAGAGAGGAGCAAGTAAGCAGTCTGCTGGGGATGAGAGGGCCTAGGAAGTGAGTCAATTGTTGTTCAGCGATGATACAGCACTGGTGGCTGATTCGAGTGAGAAACTGCAGAAGTTGGTGAATGAGTTAGGAAAATTGTGTGAAAGGAGAAAGATGTGAGTACATGTGAATAAAAGCAAGGGTTGAGGGCAAGTTTAATGGGATGTAATTTTGAATAGAGAAAAATTGGAGGAAGAAGTGTTTTAGATATCTGGAAGTGAACTTGGCAATGAATGGGACCATGGAAGTGGAAGAGGGTCATAGGGTGAGGGAAGGGGTGAAGGTTCAGGGAACAATGAAGAATGTGTGGAAAGAGAGAACATTATTTCAGTTAGCAAAAACAGGTATGTTTGAAGGAATAGTAGTTCCAACATGGGTGCAAGGCATGAGCTATAGATAGGGTTGTACAAAGGAGGGTGAATGTGTCAGAAATATAATGTTTGAGGACAATGTGTGGTGTGAGGTGATTTGACTGAGTAACTAATGAAAGGCGCCACTCTGTCCTACAGGAAGCATTACTGCCACCTCCTGCATCAGCGAGACAGCGCCAGGAAAACACACAAAAAACGGCCTCATTTGTTCATGCTTAGTCTCTAGCTGTCATGTGCAATGCACTGAAACCACAGCTCCGTATCCACATCCATGCCCACAAACCTTTCCATGGTTTACCCCAGACGTTTCAAATGCCCTGGTTCAGTCCATTGACCGCACGTTGAACCTGGTATACCACATTGTTTCAATTCAATCTATTCCTTACATGTCTCTCACCCTCCTGTATGTTCAGGCCCCAATCAAAACCCTTTTTGCTATCCTTCCACCCCAAATTTCATCTCTCTCTTCTTGGTCCCTGCACATCTGACACATGTATCCTCTTTGTCAACCTTTCCTCACTTATTTATTCCATATATGTATATTCTAATTGAGTCAGGTACCCACTTTATCTACCAACCCCTATGGGTGGATGAACTTAGGTGCTCATCTCTGGGTGGCCCAAGAATGAGCAATGGTGAGGAACGCTAACCGTTACACCACAGAGTTGTATATATTCTCCATGCATTCTATGGCATTACTATTTCCTTTTTACAAAATAAAATATTGACTATCCATAATCCAAACTTATCACCATCCATAGTGGTTGGTGGAAGAAATACACCACTTCATATTCAATTTAATTTTTTGTCTGTTTATGTACAAAAATTACAACTTTGGCCAATTATCACAAGGTATACAGTTTATATGAGCTTTTAAAGCTAAAAATACATGATACATATGCATTCAGGATTTTTGCCCCCTCCCTTAAAAAAAAAAGTACAACCTAATTTTGATACACAATAAACTCTTCAAACTCAACAAAGCTCTCAAACTAACATTTTTTCCTTTCATTCATTTTTATAAGCAAATGGGAAACCTTCACACAGGACCCTTATATGCAGTTTACTCATATTCATGAGATATACCGAACAATTATATCACATGCTTGGCTTATTACCTGAAAAACATTCACCTTATAATCAACAGTACTCCTTCTCTCTGTACATCAGATAATCATCAGTTTGTCTTTTACATACAGTAACATGAATATTATTAATTCAAAAGGGCAGAATATATTCAGTCTCTTTCTATCTACTGATACAAAAAAAAAAGCTGAATATTTGTCTAAGCATGATTCACATAATCAACACATGTAATTTTATGATTATTTACTGTAAAGTGTCACATGTATTGTTCTGTTCATTTATTGATATTAATCATTTGTTATACTTAATCGCTGTCTTCCACGTCAGTGTGTTAGCGCAAGGAAACAGACAAGGAACACCCATACACACACATATACATACACAGATATATACATAAATACACATGTACATATTCATACTTGCTACCTCCAACCATTCCCGTCGCCACCCCACCACACATGAAATAGCAACCCCCCCCCCCCCCACACACACACACACACACACACACACACACACACACACCACCAACGAGGTAGCGCCAGGAAAGGACAAAAAAAAAAAAAAAAAAAGGCCACATTCATTCATACTTAGTCTCTAGCTGTCATGTGTAATGCACCAAAACCATAGCTCCCTTTCAACATCGAGGCCCCAAAGACCTTTCCATGGTTTACCCAAAACGCTTCACATGCCCTGGTTCAATCCATTGACAGCACGTCAACCCTGGTATACCACATCGTTCCAATCCACTCTATTCCTTGCACGCCTTTCACCCTCAAAATCTTTTTCACTCCATCCTTCCACCTCCAATTTGGTCTCCTGCTTCTACTTCTTCCCTCCACCTCTGACACATATATCCTCTTTGTCAATCTTTTCTCACTCATTCTCCCCATGTGTCTAAACCATTTCAACACACCCACTTCTGTTCTCTCAACCACACTCTTTTTATTACCACACATCTCTCTCGTGCTAAAACCTGCTATAAAAACTCATGAAACAAGTCATGCACCTATGTTAGCATCTGCAGACTCAACCACCAATGGCAAGTGATATCAGATCACCAACTTCATCATGTCCTAAAACAAACTTTTGCTTTAATTAGTTTCAACCCTTTTCAATTTGTACATTTTAAGAATCTGCATGTCTTACATAACATGGAAATTTATAGAAAACCATAGGAAATGCTGTCTGCATGTTTAAGGAATGGAGGGAAGTGTTTAAAGTATATTTGCTTGATATTAAAGCAACTCAAATTCATGGCAAATAGGCCTGAATTTAGAAATATATGCTCATTTTCATGAAATGCATGTTAGAAACCAAAATGAATATAACTAGGGTTCATGGAGTAAGTTTCTAAGAAAATAAACTTGAATCTCTTAAGTCTTAGATCTTCAGCCTATGGACATTATATATATATCAAGTTCCAAGACATTCAGTAGACATATAAACCAATATATAAGAAAACTCCAAAGCAGACTAATAAATCCTGTAAACGGAGACATTCAAAACTTTTATTTAAAAAAAATGTACAACAGATCCTGCGGTGAAAGAAGTGGCAGTAATGTCAATCCCCCCCCCCTCCTGCCTTGGTGATGCTGACGACTAACCTCATAGCACTGGTCACAAAGTGAAATATTTGTGCCTCATAGTCAGTGGTGTGGTCAATGCGTGAACCAAGTCTAGGGGTATGAGGCTGATTTATGTCCAGGATTCCTCAAATTTTTACTGCTGGTGAAATAATTAAGGCAAGAAGTAAGGTGGCAAAACAGAATCTATGAAAATTGAGATTGGTCCTTATATCTTTACTTGCATACTTTTTTGTTGCAGTGCAGGTAAAGCATTCTCTTGCTTAAGGCACTGAAAAGTAAAAGAAAACAACAAAACCTTTTTGATGCCCATATTAGCTGCTCATACTAAGCAATGTAAGTACCTATTACAAAGCAAAATTATTGGGTCAGCGTGATATCATTCACCTCGGGTAACACATTTGCTGGAACATGGATTCAACTATAAAGCCTACGCTAATTTTCAAAATAAAAATGTTCTGGTTACAGACCACACATATCTATATGAACCTCAAAGAAGAAAAAATGTATGAAATAAGAATGCCTTTCAGCTGGTTAAACTTTTGGAGGTGAAGTGCTATTTAAGAAAACAGAATATGGCAGCTGATGTTCTGAAATAGAAAATGAACTTGTCATAAATGGTGTGAGATAGGAGGCTGTTTATGTGAGGTAAATTTTCAAAATACATAAAATATTCAAATGCATTGCACATGCATCTTAATAAATATAAACACTGATTAGATGGCATACATTATATTAAGTGTTACATTTAAGCCTAGTTTGCTAAAATACTTCTGTATTCAGTTATACTCTCACTGCATGTGAGAAACCAACAAAGAAAATATCATGAGTACTGTCAGTGTCTTAATGTTCCATAGGTGTCTCAAGGGATATCCTTTTCTTAACTTTTAGCCAATGTCTTAAATTCTACTAATTTCTTTTAACATAAAATATTTCATGGAAACTTTATATATCATGGAGCATTATTCAAGCCAAGCCTTGGATAAATATTTTGTTCATCTAACTAAAAAGTTCAGAATTCTTTTTTTCCAGATTCATGCTACTGATTTAGTTTTTTGAAACAAGATCCTTTACTTTGGTCAAGAACAGATGACAGAGCCTGAGAGGGAAAAATCCTCACTTGGCAGCTTGCTCTGTTCCTTCTTTTGGAAAGTAATGCAGGAAGGGAGGATTTCCTCTAAGGCTCAGTCCTCTGTTCTGAACACTACCTCACTAACGTGGGAAATGGCGAATAGTGATGCTGTTTTCCTTGTGGGGTGGGTTAGCGATAGGAATGGATGACGGCAAGCAAGTATGAATATATACAAGTGTATCTTTGTCTATGTCTGTGAGGTAGCGCAAGGAAACTTACGAAAGAATGGCCCAACCCACCCACATACACATGTATATACATAAATGCCCACACATGCACATATACACACCCATACATTTCAACATATACATACATATACATACACAGACATATACATATATACATATGTACATATTCATACGTGCTGCCTTCATCCATTCCCGTTGCCACCTCACCACACATGAAATGGCACCCCCCCTCCCCCCCACACATGCACAAGGTAGTGCTAGGAAAAGACAACAAAGGACACATTCAGTCCTAGCACACTCAGTCTCTAACTGTCATGTGTAATGCACCAAAACCACAGCTCCCTTTCCACATCCAGGCCCCACAAGGAGACAGACGAAAGAATGGCCCAACCTACCCACATACACATATACATACATAAACAACTATACAAGCACATGTACATACATATACATTTTTTTTATACTCTGTCGCTGTCTCCCGCATTAGCAAGGTAACACAAGGAAACAGATGATAAAATGGCCCGACCCACCCACATACACATGTATATACATAAATGCCCACACACGCACATATACATACCTTCACATTTTAACGTATACATACATATACATACACAGACATATACATATATACACGTACATATTCATACATGCTGCCTTCATCCATTCCCACCGCCACCCCGCCACACATGAAATGGCATCCCCCTCCCCTAGCATGCATGCAAGTTAGCACTAGAAAGTACACATATACATATACATATCAACATATATACATACACATACACAGACATATACGTACATACACATGTACATATTCATACTTGCTTGCCTTCATCCATTTCTGGCGCTACCCTGTCATTTCCCTCATTAGCATGGTAGCATTAAGAACAGAGGACTGAGCCTTAGACGGAATATCTTCACTTGGGTCTTTCTTCATCTGTTTCTGGGCACTACCTCGCTGACATGGGAAATGGCAATCAAGTATAATAATAAAATAATAAATACAATTTCACACCAACCTGCATTCCCCACTATAGCAAGGAAGTGTAAGGAATAAAGAAACAACAGCTTCATCTGCATACATCCAATCTCTAGCTGTCATGTACATTATGATGTACCAACACCAGGGCCTATCATCCACAGCCATGCCCCACAGATTACTCCATGGGTATATCAGGAATAATATCACATACCAGTTGAGCATATACTTAACAGTACATTATCTTTTCCTAACTCTCACAACTTCCATAATATAACACTCTGTAAAGAAACGACAGAATATAGTGCAAAAATACCAGAAAACATTTGAAAAAAAAAAATCAATATACAAAGTTTGAGATACATATGATAGAAAAAATATTATATGACTTTATCCCAAGTTCTGCTAACCTTTAACAGAAGCCATAAACAAAGTCCTCTCATATATGTCAGCTACAATTATACACATTGTGACCACTAACATATATTCTTCAAGTGACAATGGGTTTGTCTCTGATCAGAGAGTGTATATGCTTGCATGTACCTGACGTGTGTATATATATGCTTTTCCTAAAACCTTCACTTTAAAGTGCTCTGGTGGAAAACAACAGTGGTGAGATGGAACATGGAGAAGACTGAAACAAGGCAAGAGCCAGATATGTTCTCCTTCAAAAAGTAGAATTAATCTAGCCTCTGCAGTACCATCCCCATGACAGTGAATCTGTACTAGGCTACTTGCTAATGCAGAGTATCCCAATAATGGGACAAATTACAGTAATATTTTCACCACTAGATATTGTCAAAATTTAGTGTGTTTGTGACTGACTCTTCTGCAGCTTGTAATCTACTCACCTTGTTCACCCATCTTAAGCATATCTTTCAAGATGTGAACACTGAATAGAAATAGATCTTGAACTATAACTCTGAATTACACAAACTACTTTTGCAGTATCGCACATATTTAGTCTCGTATCACAATAACTCATGGTTCCTTGATAAGGCATTAGACTGAGATCATCAAATCAGAGGCATCCCATAACATGCACTTGTCCTTTTCTTTCGTTCTCACTGTAATACGGCTGATATTATTGCTCAGCATATGGCCGACAATGTCAATGTTTGGCAGTCTGTTTCGTATATACAGAGTACCAACAAAATTCCACGACGTTTTACTTGGGATGATGTTTGTCGCTTTAGATATCATGATACAATATATTAATGATGAGTGATGAATGGATGATTTATGATGAGATGAATATGATTTGCAGTTAATTGAAGTCTCGTTATACACAAACATTTCACTCTTCTTGTAATTAGCATTCCTCAAGGTTGTTGCTCTTGGATAACTTATGCCTGGAGTCATCTGATTCTAAGGAAAGCTGGGCCTCTAGACACCCATGAAAGTCCTTCTCATCTGAAAGGTTAAAAAAAAATCACTTCATGTACATAAACACAGATTTAAAACTGCACATGAATGAAACTATAAAATCAATTCATCTTTGTATGCCTATTGATTTCTTCATCATTGTCATGCAGTATCATTAATCCAAATGTGCTTTCCTGTACATTTCCATGTGTGTTAATTCTAAAGATTATGTATCCTTAAATATCATTCACAGAAAAATAGATGCACAGTCACACACACAGTTGGGCTTCCTATAATCACAGAAAGCCCTCCCATTACATTCAAGTAGGAAACTGCACACACACATGAAATTAGGACTGGTGTCTGCCAAAAACTGAGTCTCTCTCTAGCTGGGATGACATGATAATATCTAAATCATGCTTATTTAAACACACGGTTGAGAGATATATTCCCATGCCTCACAGCATGGATATGCTCTTGTGAAACCTCTTCACTTTCACTCAAAAGCTTTCTAGCTCTCCAACAACAAAATCCATCTTTCCTTTCTATTTCCTAAGCTAGAGCTCTCAAAAACTGGAGGTTTAAAAAATCTGAAAAAAATTAATTATGCATAACTTTTCTCTAATCCCACACTCCCTCTTGCTTAGGTCTCTTACTGTTACCAGTTGGTAGATCAATGTGTTTTCTTTATCACTTTCTTAAAAAACACATGGACAACATTTGCCTACTTACACTCCCTTGCCAGTGATTACTTTTCCATTAAGAGCCTAAACAACATCTTAAGGAGCCTTAGTCCTTCAAGGTCCAATTAATTTCTTGTTTAACAAAAGCAGTGCCATCTGAGGTCTCTCCCCATTCTGTCTAATTAATGGTGGCAGTAATAAGACCACCTTCCCTGTCAACAAAAATGCTCACTTATCATTTCATTCCTCACATATCTTTTCCTCTTTCAACAACTCTTCCTTCCGAGTCCCTCAGCTCAATTACCTGGTCTTCATGAAGCAGTTCTGGAGTATCATTTGCCTCATCCAACTTTTGTTTCTAATGGCTTTGCCTGTCCACTGCAAGCTTAAGATCTTTAAAAGCTACAACATGGAAGTCACTTACAAACTCAAGAAGAATCTTGCCACTCCCCTCACAATAGAAGTGTCATATTTATTTTTCACTCTCCACCGATATTCTGTCCACATCAGTGACTCCCCTTATACTTCCATCATAGGTAAACGGTATAGATGAAGAATGCATTCATATACACGTATATATGCATAAACGACCATACACGCATGGTTTCTGTGCACTACACATGACAGCTAGAGACTGAGTGTGAACGAATGTGGCCTTTTTGTCTTTTCCTAGCGCTACCTTGCTGTGTGTGTGTGTGTGTGTGTGTGTGTGTGTGTGTGTGTGTGCTATTTTGTGAGGCAGGGTGGTGATGGGAATGGATGAAGGCAGAAAGTATGAATATGTATATGTGTGTATATGCATATGTCTGTGTATGTATATGTATGTATACATTGAAATGTGTGTGTAGGCATTTTGTGGGGCCTGGATGTGGAAAGGAAGCTGTGGTTTTGGTGCATTATAAATGACAGCTAGAGACAGTGTGAACGAATGAGGCCTTTGTTGTCTTTTCCTAGTGCTACCTTGTGTGTGTGTGTGTGTGTGTGTGTGGTGGTCATTCATGTGTGACAGGGTGGTGATGGGAATGAGTAATGGCAGCAAGTATGAATTATGTACACGTGTATATATGTATATGTCTGTGTATGTATATATATGTGTATGTTGAAATGTATAGGTATGTATTTGAGAGTGTGTGGACGTGTATGTATATACATGTGTATGTGGGTGAGTTGGGCCATATTCATACTTGTTCACCTTTATCCATTTCCCAGCACCACCCCACCCTACAGGAAACATGCCCATAATTGTCTTTATAAGCAGTAATCTCTCCTTACCTCAAATTCTTTAATGAACCCACCCGTAGCCCCCTCTCCCACCCTACAATTCACTTCAGTCCTGATGGTTCCATCAACTGCCACTTCCACCAAAACATACCTGAAGCATTACACTCGCTCCAAGACCTCCCTACTCAAAGCTAAACACTCTTCTGCTGCATAACGTCCTTCCTTTAGTTCATATTTTCTCTATCTTTTCTCCTTTCTTACACTCTCCTAGTCACACGCCCGTTTCTGCAGTTTACCTCTACAGGACTGAATTAAGAATAAGTGCATGCAATGATAATATTACAATTAACCTACAAGTGATATGTCTGACTGCTGCAATAAATGACAGAGTTGTAAGTCATGAAGAGGAGCCTTACATTTGTACGATTTGGGTTCATTCCAGTGCTGGGTACGTTCTGATATGAATACGATGTAGAAGGTGCACGTGACGAAGTAAAAAGCCACAGTTATTAGGAATATTGTCCTCCATGCACTCAGTGTTTGCTGCCAAGAGAAATTCATGTTAGAGATTTTGCTGACATGTAGTGAGCAACATAAGAGATGAAATGAAAAACCTGAGCAACAAAAATGACTAATACTGAAAAGAATGTTCAATCAAAGTGAAACACCTTAGCAAGTACAATGTATGGTAGAATAAGCTGGAAAGCATAAAGAAAAAGAAAAACAGTGGAGCAAAGTAAGGTGGAAAGCACAGAACTAAATTTGATGGTCATTGGAGAACATGACAGAAACAAGGTGGAAAAAGATGGAATGGTAAAATTAAAAAAAAGTCTAATGGAACAGTGATGGAGTGAATGAATGAACAAGATAAGGAAAACAACAAAACATGAAGGATTCTAAATGGAACACGACAGATGGCATGACAGAACACTGAGAAGAAAGTTGTAATACTAAGTAATAAGAAGAGCAATGTCACACTAAGTAATAACACGATGGACACTGAAAGGGTAAATAATAATAAGGATATGACTTGAATGGTCTTGGTGGACTAATGAATTAGAGGAGAAATATCAGATAGCTTTAACAATAATGATAGTCACTGGAGGACATAATGAAAGGAAAATCTTCTTGTACACTTCATTATTCATTACTTACCATCAATTTCTAAATCATTTCACAACATGATATATGCATAAGAATGAACATAATCTAATATTAGAAAGTTTCCATCAAGAATGCATTAACTGCCACAAATAAACTATACCAGAAGACAGCCTTGTTCTGATTACTTATCTTTTCCATTTCATAAATGTGTGACCAATAAAACATTAATTTACAATAATGACTTTCAATGGTAACTCCCAAAGTGCCCTGAACCTACAAAACAAGGAGTCACTGTCTACACACAGACAGAATCTGGTGATATTTACATTGCCATCTGTGATTCTGCCAGTAATGATGGGTGCGATGATCCCAGCAAAGGAGCCAAGTGTGTTGGTGAAGCCCAAAAGCGTACCGGCAAAGTTAGGGGCCAAATCCTGGTGTGAGCATAAGAATCCACAGTTGGCACTCCCAGCGAGTCCCACACCCATACAAAGCACCACCATGGCCAACACTGTATTGCAGTTCACAAAGCACATCACCATCAGACCCAGCATTGGACCATACATAGCTGTAAGGGGATACATTTACAACTTGCACTTTGGGATTAAAATAGTGATAACAGATACAATTATTGTTCTCACCTTTTTCCATTCTGTACTCAGTCTCTCCTGGTACTTCCTCACACAGGTCTCCTTCTCAAGCTCACTTACTCTCACCACCCTCTTCACCCCAACATTCACTCTTCTTTTCTTTTCAGAAAAGATAAGATAATGATCAGACATCCCTCCAGTTGCACCTCTCAGCACATTAACATCCAAAAGTCTCTCTTTCGCACGCCTGTCAATTAACACGTAATCCAATAACGCTCTCTGGCCATCTCTCCTACTTACATAAGTATACTTATGTATATCTCGCTTTTTAAACCAGGTATTCCCAATCATCAGTCCTTTTTCAGCACATAAATCTACAAGCTCTTCACCATTTCCATTTACAACACTGAACACCCCATGTATACCAATTATTCCCTCAACTGCCACATTACTCACCTTTGCATTCAAATCACCCATCACTATAACCCGGTCTCGTGCATCAAAACCACTAACACACTCATTCAGCTGCTCCCAAAACACTTGCCTCTCTTGATCTTTCTTCTCATGCCCAGGTGCATAAGCACCAATAATCACCCACCTCTCTCCATCAACTTTCAGTTTTACCCATATTAACCGAGAATGGGATGTATTTAGGGAATCAGTGATGGATTGCGCAAAAGATGCTTGTGGCATGAGAAGAGTGGGAGGTGGGTTGATTAGAAAGGGTAGTGAGTGGTGGGATGAAGAAGTAAGAGTATTAGTGAAAGAGAAGAGAGAGGCATTTGGACGATTTTTGCAGGGAAAAGATGCAATTGAGTGGGAGATGTATAAAAGAAAGAGACAGGAGGTCAAGAGAAAGGTGCAAGAGGTGAAAAAAAGGGCAAATGAGAGTTGGGGTGAGAGAGTATCATTAAATTTTAGGGAGAATAAAAAGATGTTCTGGAAGGAGGTAAATAAAGTGCGTAAGACAAGGGAGCAAATGGGAACTTCAGTGATGGGCGCAAATGGGGAGGTGATAACAAGTAGTGGTGATGTGAGAAGGAGATGGAGTGAGTATTTCGAAGGTTTGTTGAATGTGTTTGATGATAGAGTGGCAGATATAGGGTGTTTTGGTCGAGGTGGTGTGCAAAGTGAGAGGGTTAGGGAAAATGATTTGGTAAACAGAGAAGAGGTAGTGAAAGCTTTGCGGAAGATGAAAGCCGGCAAGGCAGCAGGTTTGGATGGTATTGCAGTGGAATTTATTAAAAAAGGGGGTGACTGTATTGTTGACTGGTTGGTAAGGTTATTTAATGTATGTATGACTCATGGTGAAGTGCCTGAGGATTGGCAGAATGCGTGCATAGTGCCATTGTACAAAGGCAAAGGGGATAAGAGTGAGTGCTCAAATTACAGAGGTATAAGTTTGTTGAGTATTCCTGGTAAATTATATGGGAGGGTATTGATTGAGAGGGTGAAGGCATGTACAGAGCATCAGATTGGGGAAGAGCAGTGTGGTTTCAGAAGTGGTAGAGGATGTGTGGATCAGGTGTTTGCTTTGAAGAATGTATGTGAGAAATACTTAGAAAAGCAAATGGATTTGTATGTAGCATTTATGGATCTGGAGAAGGCATATGATAGAGTTGATAGAGATGCTCTGTGGAAGGTATTAAGAATATATGGTGTGGGAGGAAAGTTGTTAGAAGCAGTGAAAAGTTTTTATCGAGGATGTAAGGCATGTGTACGTGTAGGAAGAGAGGAAAGTGATTGGTTCTCAGTGAATGTAGGTTTGCGGCAGGGGTGTGTGATGTCTCCAAGGTTGTTTAATTTGTTTATGGATGGGGTTGTTAGGGAGGTAAATGCAAGAGTTTTGGAAAGAGGGGCAAGTATGAAGTCTGTTGGGGATGAGAGAGCTTGGGAAGTGAGTCAGTTGTTGTTCGCTGATGACACAGCGCTGGTGGCTGATTCATGTGTGAAACTGCAGAAGCTGGTGACTGAGTTTGGTAAAGTGTGTGGAAGAAGAAAGTTAAGAGTAAATGTGAATAAGAGCAAGGTTATTAGGTACAGTAGGGTTGAGGGTCAAGTCAATTGGGAGGTGAGTTTGAATGGAGAAATACTGGAGGAAGTGAAGTGTTTTAGATATCTGGGAGTGGATCTGGCAGCGGATGGAACCATGGAAGCGGAAGTGGATCATAGGGTGGGGGAGGGGGCGAAAATTCTGGGGGCCTTGAAGAATGTGTGGAAGTCGAGAACATTATCTCGGAAAGCAAAAATGGGTATGTTTGAAGGAATAGTGGTTTCAACAATGTTGTATGGTTGCGAGGCGTGGGCTATGGATAGAGTTGTGCGCAGGAGGATGGATGTGCTGGAAATGAGATGTTTGAGGACAATGTGTGGTGTGAGGTGGTTTGATCGAGTGAGTAACGTAAGGGTAAGAGAGATGTGTGGAAATAAAAAGAGCGTGGTTGAGAGAACAGAAGAGGGTGTTTTGAAGTGGTTTGGGCACATGGAGAGGATGAGTGAGGAAAGATTGACGAAGAGGATATATGTGTCGGAGGTGGAGGGAACAAGGAGAAGAGGGAGACCAAATTGGAGGTGGAAAGATGGAGTGAAAAAGATTTTGTGTGATCGGGGCCTGAACATGCAGGAGGGTGAAAGGAGGGCAAGGAACAGAGTGAATTGGAGCGATGTGGTATACCGGGGCTGACGTGCTGTCAGTGGATTGAATCAAGGCATGTGAAGCGTCTGGGGTAAACCATGGAAAGCTGTGTAGGTATGTATATTTGCGTGTGTGGACGTATGTATATACATGTGTATGGGGGGGGTTGGGCCATTTCTTTCGTCTGTTTCCTTGCGCTACCTCGCAAACGCGGGAGACAGCGACAAAGTATAATAAAAAAAAAAAAAAAAGATACAATTATGTTTGCAAGCCATAAAATTGGAATGATTACTTTCAGAGTACAGTCTGAAAAGTTCAAATGAAGGAGTGACCACAAACAAAAGCTAAGTGATAATGAGAACTTTCACAATAAGACAAAAAGAAGAGGAAAACTTTCACTGCATACTAAAAAGTAAGTAAAATGGAGGATTAATGAGTTGTGTGGTCATCGACAAACTGAACAAGATGAAACCAATAAATGTGAGAGAATTCAATACACTTTACAGTACTATTTTAAAATGCTGAAAATAAAGAGAAAGATGCATGATAATATATGCATGTGACAACTGAAACGTTTGGCAAAACACAATATGACAAAGAATTTACAATGTGGAAGACATAGAGTAATAATACCCACAGGAATCCCTTGGAATATACAGCATTATGAAGACATCAACATCAAGACATCATCAACTGTCCCTGGGGATAGGGGAGAAAGAATACTTCCCACATATTCCCTGCGTGTCGTAGAAGGCGACTAAAAGGGAAGGGAGCGGGAGGCTGGAAATCCTCCCCTCATTTTTTTTTTTTCCAAAAGAAGAAACAGAGAAAGGGGCCAGGTGAGGATATTCCCTCAAAGGCCCAGTCCTCATCCTCTGTTCTTAACGCTACCTTGCTAATGCGGGAAATGGCGATTAGTATAAAAAAAAAAAAAATGAAGACATCAAATAATAATTCATAAAATCCCAGTGAAGAAAGATGGAGAATATTAAATATTCATCAAGGGAAACAGAAAAGCCTTGAAAAGCATGAATACAGACACCTTTACAAGCCAAGAGAAAGGGCTGAAAAGTGTTACAGATGAATTCAAGACTGACTGATATGCACTGTGCATGACAGCAAAGAATGACAGTCTCTCCCAATAAGTTTGAAGTAGCACATTTTAAAAGACAAGTTTTACACTTCCTCCAAAATTTGTAAAGACTTTCCCTTGTCTCTTCATTTTCCCTTTCATAATCCTCCCAATATTCTAGTCAAGGCCCAGTCTTGATGAGGACTTTTATGCATGACTGAAGCCTCCAACATAAAAAAAAAATCAAGTAATATATGCAAAGAAAACTACATGCCCACTGTCACACAGTCAAATCTTGCAGGCATCCATAAACAGGTACTCATTCTATCTCTCTATCATTTCCTCTTTCATTCAAATACGTACCCAAAGACATGGAGATTCTCCGGATGACAATGATAGATACTTTTTTGGCTGCTGTGAGTCTGTCCATGAAAGAGCCCCATACATAACCCCACAGCCACATCACCAGGAATGGCAGTGCTGACATCATCCCATTCTGTGGAGAAAACAATGATGTAGGGGAGGAGTGAATCATAAAAACTCACGATAATTGGATGCTGCTATGAGTTACATTTACAGTTTATATTGATTCTGTGGAATGTGCAATGTATTTCTTGAATTGGAAGGTTGCATCAAATACTCAGGTGAGAGCAATGTATTGTACTGCATTATGCTTAAGGTTGAGTTCTACATTCACTTTTCAAGAATAAATCTAATTAACTGAATAACCCAAGATCCCTTTTATAGTGCCCCCACCACAAGGTAGACCATACAATACTCGCCGACCTGCTGTGTCACATGATTACTGGGTGGTCATTGGCAACTTACAGGTTTGCCATTTTGATATGTCTCTTTCCCTACATCTCAAAGCTTTGGAACTCTCTATCCTCTCATGTCTTTCCCAATAACTATGACCTGGAACATTTTAAAAGACAAGTTTTCAGTTCCTCCAAAATTCAAAAATGCTTTCCTTTCTCTCTTCTTTTTTCCTTTCATAGTCTTTTCTGTATTTTAATTACACTTAAGGCCTGGCTTGTAAATAGCTATTTCAATGTTTTATCCCAAGTCATCTACACATTTTTCTTAAACCCTTTATACATGTAGTAACTGACCTCATTCATGTCAAAATGCTGTATGTTCTTGAGGTAAGTAGGCAACTCTGTGAGGAAAGTGTAGAAGCCAAAGTCATAACCTAGAGCTCCCAACATCAACCCCCAGAACGGCAGTGACATGAGGAAATCCTTCCAAGGTAAGGCAACAACCTGTAACGGGACTTTCTGTGAAATATTGTATTGTTACAAAGAATTTGAAAATGTGCCATAAACTGGGTATCCACTGTTACTAATGCATTTGTAAGATAAACAATATAGTATTTAAGTAAATAATGGATGAATAGCTAAAGCATTACAAGACTAAATATTTGGCATCTGCTTTTTACTTACCACATATCATTTTGTTGTTATGCAATGCAGAAAACCATGCATCCAGAGCTTTACACAAAATCAAATGGCTGTTGTTTAAAGTAACATATTCAGACCTACTTATAACCCTTGTGTAATGAGTTACTTCACTTTACACTTCTCATCTCTAGTCTGAAGATTTGTTTCTTATCAAGTCTATATTTTCTCCACCAAACAAGGTGGTGTCCAGAATGCAGACAAGAAAACATCACTCAAACATAACTGAAGCGTGTAGTTTCTAATGGGTGTGTGGCTGGCTGGTGGTGTAAAATTGAAGACTGGTTATGAAGGGTGGTTGTTTAGTGCCCACTGAGTTATTACTGTATGTGCTTAGTTAATGTCACTTTTTTCAGGGGTGGAGGATCTATAAGTATAGACCGCTGAGGTGTGAAGCAGGGGTAAGGTTACTGTTTCTACTTGGAGAGAGTAGTTGGTTTGAGTAGATGTAGGTCTACAGCATATGCAAGGAATGGGTGCCAGTCATATTAAAGTGAGATTGTACTGGAAGCATTTCTCTTTCACTGTGCAGATAATGAGGTATTTGTAGTTATTAGGCAGTCAATGATTGTTCTGTGGCCATTATTTTGTGTGGTTTCCAGCTTTGTTATGTTTGCTGTTGACAGAGTGGACAACCAGGCAAGGGAAGCAGTTTATGGTGGAGCAAATGAAGTTTGTGAAGGATGTTAGCAGATTTTCTTACTTATTCAAAACTGGTGGTGATTAGTGTTCTGAGGGCGTAGAGTTTGTTCATGGCCTTTGCACTGGTGTTTGTAGTGTGGAAGTTAAATATCATGTTTGTTATTCATTATACCTTGCATGATTGAAGTTCTCTGGAGCAAAACCAGTTGTAAGTAAGGGTTATGGGAAGGTGCAAGTTACATTCATATCTATTAGGGATTGCAAGGATGTCTGAAGACTTTCATTGTGTAGCAGACGTTTTGGGTAAGCTAGAGTTCTAAATATGTTATGTAGTTTTGCATGTTTGCTGATGTTTGGGAAGCGTCAAGGTGCTGAGATGTGACTGAGGTCATCTGCATATGAGAAAACTTTCATGCTGTGGAAGAGACTGAAGAATGTCAAAGGAAAAGCTGCTCCTGGGGAACTCCACTGTAGAGCTTGTAGGTTGTAGGGAAGGTCATGTAAGAAGAGACTGGAGAGGGTTCAAGAAAGAACTGCTCCTTAAGGACTCCACTGTTGATCTTGAGGGCTTTGAAGACAAAGGCTTTGGGATTTTGTTTGACTTGGTGGCCAGCTATGATGAATGCTAATTATTCATTGTCAGTGATGAGGAAGGTGGTGCCAAGGGCAGTATCTTTTGTGTGAGGATGTGCAGAAAGGGTGGTTGTGATTGGCTGTGTTATGTGAGGTTTGCATGCAGGGTAGTATCGGAGTGACTGGAACTAAAGCCATGTTGTGAAGGTGGAAATGGGATATTCTAGTTGATGCTGTTGTGGATTTGTTTTTCAAGGAGTTCAGATACTGAAGACCACAGTGATAAAAGGTAGTAAGAGGAGGAGGAGTTGAATTCTAGGATGGGTACTATGTTCACATGCTTTTATTTGTCTGGGGTTTTGTGGTGTTGCCAGGAATAGTTAGAAATATCTGGGTGCGCTTGGTATGCAACTGTGCCAAAGTGTTTTATGTGGGCATATGCTGTGCTGTCACAGGGCTTGTTAAGGGGAAGTTCTTTAAGGTATATAATGTGCTGCGAGTGTCATTGGGGGTTTAGGGTGGGTCAGATGGAGGGTGCTATGCATTCACTGGATGGAATGAACTGAATCAATATGATATATGGGGTAGACATGTTGTCAGTGAGCCAAACCAGGGTTAACATGAACCATGGAATGGTATGTGAAGCCTGCCTGAGGATGGTATATAGCATCTAGCATGGTTTGTGTTTTGTGAGTGGCTGATTACTCAAAGAAAAGAGTGGGTGCACGTTGGATCTATGTCTACCAGGGGTTAAGAAGGTGATGGTGGATTGCTTTGGATATGTAGGCCTGCTCTACAGAGCAAACCAGAGTTCTGATTGTATGATGATGTATTGCTCATTTATGGTACTGGTAACTGAACACTAGATATGAAAATTTAGCTACAATAAATATGAGCATTAACAGACCTGCAAGCTGTAATTCAAAAACTTTAAAACATATTTACATAAGAGTGAATATCAAACAGATGCACCTGGTTAGAAGAATCATTTGTGAATATATCTTGTCCGATGGCTTGATGCTTACCTCTGCCCTCTTAGTATCTTGTTTGAAGGCATTTAAGTGAGCCAGCTCTTCGTCAGAGATCCTAGGGTGTTTCTCAGGCCGGTCATGCACTAACAGGAACCAGGCCACCCCCCATATTAGTCCCAGCGAACCAAACAAGTAAAATGCTGAGGGCCATCCGCCTAGGTAATGTGAGGAACATAACCATCCACCCACAGGCAAGGACAGTACAGTACCCAATGGGAAACCTGTAGAACAGACCGCTGTTATTTGTAAAGTTGGAGATAAAAGTACGATTAAGTTAAAAGTGAAAACTACACATATCATAGCTTTGTCATCAGTGAAGGTTTCAGATCTAGAGTGAAAAGCAAGATCTGAAGTAAGAGTGTTTTAAAAGTGGACACTGTTTGCATCAGAACTTGTCAGGAGTGAAAGTAACATATCAAGAGTGAAAAGCAAGGAACAACACAGTACTTGATGGGAAACCCATAGAACAGACCTCTTTTACTTGTAAAACTCATGTTTAAAGTAAGATTACAGCTCAGTCAAGAGTGGAAACATCATTTCTTTAAAGAAACCTTATCTGTTGCCATGATATTCAGAAAGTAATGGTGAAACATAAAAAACATATTACACTTATCTGGAAGTCAATCTACTTGTGACTTTGATAACATTCACATGACTCCATCAAAATAAGCATGCACTTCTCTCCCTCCATCCTTCCTCTTTTCCCTCTCCTTCCTCCATCACACTACCCAATATTCCCTCTCCACCACACTATCCTCTACAGACTTTCCTTCCTCCAGCCCACTATTCTCCCTAATTTTCTTCACCCACAACCACATTACTTTCCCTAACTGACCATCCTTCACCACTTTATCCTCACTAAATTACCACCCTCCACTGTACTAATCTCTCTAACTTACGACCCTCATCCACTCTACTCTCCCTAACTTACTACCCTCATCCACACCACTCTCCTTAATTTACTAACCTCATCCACACTACTCTCCCTTACTTACTACCCTCTCCACACCACTCTCCCTAACTTACTACCCTCATCCACACTACTCTCCCTAGCTTACCTCCCTCATCCACACTGCTCCCCCTACTTACAACCCTCATCCACACCACTCTCCCTAGCTTACTACCCTCATCCACACTACTCTCCCAAACTTACTACCCTCATCCACATTACTCTCCCTAACTTACTACCCTCATCCACACTGCTCTCCCTAAATTACTACCCTCATCCACACTACTCTAACTTACCACTCGTACCACACTATTCTATCTAACTTACAACCCTCCAACTCACTATTCTCCATAATCAACCTCCCTCCACCAAACTACTCTCCCTAACTTACCATCACTACCACAGTAATCTACCTACCTTACCACCCTCCACAGCACTACTCTTCCTAATTCACCACACTCCACTGCACTACTCTCTCTAACTCACTACCCTCTACCACACTACTCTCCCTAACCTATTATACCCTCTACCACAATACTCTTCCTGACACCCTCCACCAAACTACCCCTAAACTACCACCGTCTACCATATCACTCTCCCTAACTTAGCATTCTCCACCAATACTGCTCTCCCTGACTTACCACCTACAACACCCTCCCTAACTTCATACTGCTCTCCCTGGCTTACCACCTACAACACCCTCCCTAACTTCATACTGCTCTCCCTGACTTACCACCTACACCACCTTCCCTAACTTAGCGTACTGCTCTCCCTGACTTACCACCTACACCACCTTCCCTAACCTAGCATACTGCTCTCCCTGACTTACCACCTACAACACCCTCCCTAACTTAGCATACTGCTCTCCCTGACTTACCACCTACACCACCTTCCCTAACTTCATACTGCTCTCCCTGACTTACCACCTACACTACCCTCCCTAACTTAGCATACTGCTCTCCCTGACTTACCACCTACACCACCTTCCCTAACTTAGCATACTGCTCTCCCTGACTTACCACCAACACCACCCTCCCTAACTTAGCATACTGTTCTCCCTGACTTACCACCTACACCACCTTCCCTAACTTAGCATACTGCTCTCCCTGACTTACCACCTACACCACCTTCCCTAACTTAGCATACTGCTCTCCCTGGCTTACCACCAACACCATCCTCCCTAACTTAGCATACTGTTCTCCCTGACTTACCACCTACACCACCTTCCCTAACTTAGCATACTGCTCTCCCTGACTTACCACCTACACCACCTTCCCTAACCTAGCATACTGCTCTCCCTGGCTTACCACCAACACCACCCTCCCTAACTTAGCATACTGCTCTCCCTGACTTACCACCTACACCACCGTCCCTAACTTGCCCCCACCCACCACAATAACGTCCCTAACTTTTCTCCCTGCACCTCACCTGAAAAGACGATGGTGTTATATCTGCTTCTCTCAATGGGCGGGATCCAGGTGGCCAACATGGAGTTTATCGCTGGGAAGACCACACCCTAAAAACATATAATAACCGCTCAATAACTATACATATATACATATATTATACTTTGTCGCTGTCTCTCGCATTAGCGAGGTAGCGCAAGGAAACAGACGAAAGAATGGCCCAACCCACCCACATACACATGTATATACATACAGATATACATATACACACATGTACATAATTCACACTTGCTGCATTCATTTATATATATATATATATATATATATATTTCAAACTATTTGCCATTTCCCGCATTAGCAAAGTAGCGTTAAGAGGACTGGGCCTCTGAGGGAATATCCTCACCTGGCCCCCTTCTCTGTTCCTTCTTTTGGAAAAATAATAAAAACAACAAGAGGGGAGGATTTCCAGCCCCCCGGCGGACAAACACTGGGTTACACAAATTTCTGCTAAACGAATAAGGTTGTATCACTATTATAGTTTTCCCACACTACCCTTAACACCACCTGGGCTCTGCATTCATGGCTGGCATACCACATTGCTCTAGGTGCTATGTGAGGAGTTTATTACTGAGTGATATTAAACCAACCTACGCCAGTCATCATAGCGAAGGTGTTATAGAGAATAGGACGAGTGTGTATGTGTGTGTGTGTGTGGGTGGGGGAGGTACTCGTCTAACCCCCTTCCCTTAACACCTCGAATACCCCCCCTCTAGACCACTCTCTCTCTCTCTCTCTCTCTCTCTCTCTCTCTCTCTCTCTCTCTCTCTCTCTCTCTCTCTCTCTCTCCACCCCAATATCGCAGTATCTGCCTCCCCATTTCCGTCTTCACCCCTCACCATCCACCACTCTCTCTCTCTCTCTCTCTCTCTCTCTCTCTCTCTCTCTCTCTCTCTCTCTCTCTCTCTCCCAATATCGCAGTATCTGCCTCCCCATTTCCGTCTTCACCCCTCACCATCCACCACTCTCTCTCTCTCTCTCTCTCTCTCTCTCTCTCTCTCTCTCTCTCTCTCTCTCTCTCTCTCTCTCTCTCAATATCGCAGTATCTGCCTTCCCATTTCCGTCTTCACCCCTCACCATCCACCTCTCTCTCTCTCTCTCTCTCTCTCTCTCTCTCTCTCTCTCTCTCTCTCTCTCTCTCTCTCCACCCCAATATCGCAGTATCTGCCTCCCCATTTCCGTCTTCACCCCCCACCATCCATTGTCTATATTTGATTTTGTCGTATTCTAATTACGTACATAAATACATTAGTAACAACATGTAATACAGTTATTGTGTGTGAACGTGAAAACCAGTGTACGTCCAGCGACCATGAAAGCAACAGGTAATCCCCTTGTTCATTTGTTCTGTTACGTTTTTAAGTAAGAAATATATACCTTAATATGATATCCACAGTCCCCCCATATCCCATTCTCTGAGGTATGAGGTACCTCCATACAGAGGCTACATACAACTCTAGCGACAATATGTTCTGGTTCGAATATTATTACATCTATATCCATGATGGAATAGTGAAAGTAAAGCCGACTGCGTTGTGTCGCAATGTCATATAATCAATAGTGAGGTTGACACGACATGTGTAACGTAAACATTTAATTTTCAATGCACACACACACGGCCTTACGAAGCGAGTTGTGCGCGCGCACACACACGGCCTTACGAAGTGAGTTGTGTGCGCGCACACACACACGGCCTTACGAAGTGAGTTGTGTGCGCGCACACACACACACGGCCTTACGAAGTGAGTTGTGTGCGCGCACACACACATGGCCTTAAGAAGCGAGTTGTGTGCGCGCACACACACACGGCCTTAAGAAGCGAGTTGTGTGCGCGCACACACACACGGCCTTACGAAGTGAGTTGTGTGCGTGCACACACACACGGCCTTAAGAAGCGAGTTGTGTGCGCGCACACACACACGGCCTTACGAAGTGAGTTGTGTGCGTGCACACACACACGGCCTTACGAAGTGAGTTGTGTGCGTGCACACACACACGGCCTTAAGAAGCGAGTTGTTTGCGCGCACACACACACGGCCTTACGAAGTGAGTTGTGTGCGCGCACACACACACGGCCTTAAGAAGCGAGTTGTGTGCGCGCACACACACACGGCCTTACGAAGTGAGTTGTGTGCGCGCACACACACACGGCCTTACGAAGTGAGTTGTGTGCGCGCACACACACAGGGCCTTACGAAGTGAGCTGTGTGCGCGCACACACACACGGCCTTACGAAGCGAGTTGTGTGCGCAAGCACACATCGTGGGCATGGTTGTGTCAAGGATGAGGGACGTAGAACACGGCCTTACGAAGCGAGTTGTGTGCGCGCGCATACATCGTGGGCATGGCTGAGTTAAGGGATGAGGGACGTAGACCACAGCCTTCCACCACCACCTCCATCGGCTCTTTTGTGATATATCAATCGACCTGAAAACACAATGGTATGCTCCCGGAGGTTACCTCTGCCACAATAGTTTGGGCGGATCCTGCACACACACACACACACACACACACACACACACACACACACACCAGGGGATTTCAATACAGACGGTCACAGCGAAAGGTGTATGTAAGGAGGGAGTCGCTGAACGTTTGTTGTGTCGTCGGACTGACGCCCTTCGGGCTCTACACCGCCACCGACAGGAGGGAAGGAAGGTGGTATATGTGGATGAGACGTGGTTTACCACCAACATGGGCCACAGTTGGGAGTGGGTAAATACCACACAGGTTCCAACACCACGTACAGGCACCACCTGGTGAAGGGGAGCGATTTGTAGTGATCGCAGATGGCACAGACGAAGGCTTTGTTGATGACGGCATGAGGAAACGAATGCCGAACGGTTCCTGTCAGCCATGACTGACAACGAAGCTCCTTCCTTCCGTCACACTGACACCAGAGCCATCGGTTCTTGTGCTGACGGAGGAGAGTCGGTTCCCTCCACACAGCCACCACCAGGGAAGGTGGACCTCATCAGGTAGCTGGAACAGCGCAAGATTTCCACCTCCACCTCCTGCTGTCACCACTCGTCCTTGAGCTGCTGCACTCGTCCTTGAGCTGCTACACTCGTCCTTGAGCTGTCACCACTCGTCCTTGAGCTGCTACACTCGTCCTTGAGCTGCTACACTCGTCCTTGAGCTGTCACCACTCGTCCTTGAGCTGCTGCACTCGTCCTTGAGCTGCTACACTCGTCCTTGAGCTGTCACCAAGTCCTTGAGCTGCTACACTCGTCCTTGAGCTGCTGCACTCGTCCTTGAGCTGTCACCACTCGTCCTTGAGCTGCTACACTCGTCCTTGAGCTGCTGCACTCGTCCTTGAGCTGCTACACTCGTCCTTGAGCTGCTGCACTCGTCCTTGAGCTGCTACACTCGTCCTTGAGCTGTCACCACTCGTCCTTGAGCTGCTACACTCGTCCTTGAGCTGCTACACTCGTCCTTGAGCTGTCACCACTCGTCCTTGAGCTGCTGCACTCGTCCTTGAGCTGCTACACTCGTCCTTGAGCTGTCACCAAGTCCTTGAGCTGCTACACTCGTCCTTGAGCTGCTGCACTCGTCCTTGAGCTGTCACCACTCGTCCTTGAGCTGCTACACTCGTCCTTGAGCTGCTGCACTCGTCCTTGAGCTGCTACACTCGTCCTTGAGCTGCTGCACTCGTCCTTGAGCTGCTGCACTCGTCCTTGAGCTGTCACCACTCGTCCTTGAGCTGCTACACTCGTCCTTGAGCTGCTACACTCGTCCTTGAGCTGCTGTCACCACTCGTCCTTGAGCTGCTGCACTCGTCCTTGAGCTGTCACCACTCGTCCTTGAGCTGTCACCACTCGTCCTTGAGCTGCTACACTCGTCCTTGAGCTGCTGTCACCACTCGTCCTTGAGCTGCTGCAGGTCCTGTGCCAGCAGAACCGTCCACACCTCCAGTATAACACAGACAACACCATCCTTATGCGAGCTCATCACCATCGAGCAAGTATGGGGATCTATGAAGCGTCATGCGCTCTCTCTCTTTCTCTCTCTCTCACACACACACACACACACACACACACACACACACACACACAGACACACACACACACATTCTCCATCGGTTGACCCGGACGGATGTCAAGGCAAGGTTGGAAGACGCCTGGCAACTAACTGGTACACACACAAGGACGCGTGGGGGGGGTTGGGAGCTCTTCAGCACTCACGTCACTTCGAAGAAGAATACTGGAGGACTTGACAACATACACGAGGGATGCGAACCCGTTACACGAGGGATGCGAACCCGGTGTTATTATTAACATAATCGCCACCAGTGATGATGAAAACGATGACCATTTTCTCTGAGAGTGATTACGAATAAATTTGGTTTTCCCATGTTGTCAACATAGTGTCCACTGGGTTGACCATAAGGACTGTAAAATCGACCTTGTACAGACTACATGTATGTAAATATGCTCTCGTTCAGTCATTATCGACGTAAAATACATCTTGCGTCGATGGAATTGCACCACACTGATGGTTCATAATTACACATACACAGCCTACGTAACATTCCATTATAATTATATGCTAAAGTTATGTGGGAAAGAGGGAAGGGGACACGAGGGTGGGTGAGGAGGAGTTTGGTGGAAATGGGGAGGGATAACGAGGGAGAGAGAAGGAGAAGTAGGAGAAGGAGGAGGAGAAATTGGGAGGGTGTTGGATGTTTGGGCCACACTTTCCTTCGAAAGCGTCAATATGACTAACCCAGCTTTGTCATATCTTTTTCTTTTCTTTTCACGAGTCAACAACTCCTCCTCACATAACACATCATAGAGCAATGTGGTATGTGTCAGCCATACACTTGGCCCGGGCGGTAGAAGATAAGTGTGGTGAAATAGCGTCACGATACAGTGAATCTTTTATGAGATATTTGCGAAAAAAACAAGTTACCATAGAAGCAGACCTAACATGAATAAACACCATAAAGAGTAAATATGAATATCTACGAGGTATTTCCAATATGGTCTCTAATATATTGAGGTATCTTAACTTTCCGTTTATCTATTCCCGACTAAGAATTCAAGTGTGATGAAACGTGGCAGTGCATTTCCGCAGACATTTTACTGCCAAAGGAAAAAAAAAAAAATAAATATATATATATATATATATATATATATATATATATATATATATATATATATATATTTTTATATATATATATATATATATATATATATATATATATATATATATTTATTTTATATATATATATATATATATATATATATATATATATATATATATATATATATATATATATATATATATATATATCTATTTATATATATATATATATATATATATATATATATATATATATATATATATATCTATTTATATATATATATATATATATATATATATATATATATATATATATATATATATATATATATATATATATATATATATATTATTTTGCTTTGTCGCTGTCTCCCGCGTTTGCGAGGTAGCGCAAGGAAACAGACGAAAGAAATGGCCCAACCCACCCCCATACACATGTATATACACACACGTCCACACACGCAAATATACATACCTATACATCTCAATGTACACAAATATATACACACACAGACATATACATATATACACATGTACATAATTCATACTGTCTGCCTTTATTTATTCCCATCGCCACCTCGCCACACATGGAATAACATCCCCCTCCCCCCTCATGTGTGCGAGGTAGCGCTAGGAAAAGACAACAAAGGCCCCATTCGTTCACACTCAGTCTCTAGCTGTCATGTAATAATGCCCGAAACCACAGCTCCCTTTCCACATCCAGGCCCCACACAACTTTCCATGGTTTACCCCAGACGCTTTACATGCCCTGATTCAATCGATTGACAGCACGTCGACCCCGGTATACCACATCGATCCAATTCACTCTATTCCTTGCCCGCCTTTCACCCTCCTGCATGTTCAGGCCCCCATCACTCAAAATCTTTTTCACTCCATCTTTCCACCTTCAATTTGGTCTCCCACTTCTCCTCGTTCCCTCCATCTCCGACACATATATCCTCTTGGTCAATCTTTCCTCACTCATTCTCTCCATGTGCCCAAACCATTTCAAAACACCCTCTTCTGCTCTCTCAACCACGCTCTTTTTATTTCCACACATCTCTCTTACCCTTACATTACTTACTCGATCAAACCACCTCATACCACATATTGTCCTCAAACATCTCATTTCCAGCACATCCACCGTCCTGCGCACAACTCTATCCATAGCCCACGCCTCGCAACCATACAGCATTGTTGGAACCACTATTCCTTCAAACATACCCATTTTTGCTTTCCGAGATAAAGTTCTCGACTTCCAAACATTCTTCAAGGCTCCCAGGATTTTCGCCCCCTCTCCCACCCTATGATTCACTTCCGCTTCCATGGTTCCATCCGCTGCCAGATCCACTCCCAGATATCTAAAACACTTTACTTCCTCCAGTTTTTCTCCATTCAAACTTACCTCCCAATTGACTTGACCCTCAACCCTACTGTACCTAATAACCTTGCTCTTATTCACATTTACTCTTAACTTTCTTCTTTCACACACTTTACCAAACTCAGTCACCAGCTTCTGCAGTTTCTCACATGAATCAGCCACCAGCGCTGTATCATCAGCGAACAACAACTGACTCACTTCCCAAGCTCTCTCATCCCCAACAGACTGCATACTTGCCCCTCTTTCCAAAACTCTTACATTCACCTCCCTAACAACCCCATCCATAAACAAATTAAACAACCATGGAGACATCACATACCCCTGCCGCAAACCTACATTCTCTGAGAACCAATCACTTTCCTCTCTTCCTACACGTACACATGCCTTACATCCTCGATAAAAACTTTTCACTGCTTCTAACAACTTGCCTCCCACACCATATATTCTTAGTACCTTCCACAGAGCATCTCTATCAACTCTATCATATGCCTTCCCCAAATCCATAAATGCTACATACAAATCCATTTGCTTTTCTAAGTATTTCTCACATACATTCTTCAAAGCAAACACCTGATCCACACATCCTCTACCACTTCTGAAACCACACTGTACATGCCCTCACCCTCTCAATCAATACCCTCCCATATAATTTACCAGGAATACTCAACAAACTTATACCTCTGAAATTTGAGCACTCACTCTTATCCCCTTTGCCTTTGTACAATGGCACTATGCAAGCATTCCGCCAATCCTCAGGCACCTCACCATGAATCATACATACATTAAATAACCTTACCAACCAGTCAACAATACAGTCACCCCCTTTTCAATATATATATATATATATATATATATATATATATATATATATATATATATATATATATATATATATATATATATATTCTTATGAGCTCACGAGGAAAATGAAACACGATAAGTTTACAAGTGCACTTTCGCGTAATAATCACATCATCAGGGGAGACACAAGAGAGAAATATGACAGTCCGTTGATATACAACGAAGAGACGTAGCTAAGACGCCATTTGTATATCAACTGACTGTTATATTTCTCTCTTGTGTCTCCCCTGATGATGTGATTATTACACGAAAGTGCACTTGGGAACTTATCGTGTTTCATTTTCCCCGTGAGCTCATAGGAATATACTTGATCACGTGCAAAATTGGGATCCTTTCCAATATATATATATATATATATATATATATATATATATATATATATATATATATATATATATATTTTTTTTTTTTTTTTTTTTTTTTATACTTTGTCGCTGTCTCCCGCGTTTGCGAGGTAGCGCAAGGAAACAGACGAAAGAAATGGCCCAACCCCCCCCCCCCCCCATACACATGTACATACACACATCCACACACGCAAATATACATACCTACACAGCTTTCCATGGTTTACCCCAGACGCTTCACATGCCTTGATTCAATCCACTGACAGCACGTCAACCCCTGTATACCACATCGCTCCAATTCACTCTATTCCTTGCCCTCCTTTCACCCTCCTGCATGTTCAGGCCCCGATCACACAAAATCTTTTTCACTCCATCTTTCCACCTCCAATTTGGTCTCCCTCTTCTCCTCGTTCCCTCCACCTCCGACACATATATCCTCTTGGTCAATCTTTCCTCACTCATTCTCTCCATGTGCCCAAACCATTTCAAAACACCCTCTTCTGCTCTCTCAACCACGCTCTTTTTATTTCCACACATCTCTCTTACCCTTACGTTACTTACTCGATCAAACCACCTCACACCACACATTGTCCTCAGACATCTCATTTCCAGCACATCCATCCTCCTGCGCACAACTCTATCCATGGCCCGCGCCTCGCAACCGTACAGCATTGTTGGAACCACTATTCCTTCAAACATACCCATTTTTGCTTTCCGAGATAATGTTCTCGACTTCCACACATTTTTCAAGGCTCCCAAAATTTTCGCCCCCTCCCCCACCCTATGATCCACTTCCGCTTCCATGGTTCCATCCGCTGACAGATCCACTCCCAGATATCTAAAACACTTCACTTCCTCCAGTTTTTCTCCATTCAAACTCACCTCCCAATTGACTTGACCCTCAACCCTACTGTACCTAATAACCTTGCTCTTATTCACATTTACTCTTAACTTTCTTCTCCCACACACTTTACCAAACTCAGTCACCAGCTTCTGCAGTTTCTCACATGAATCAGCCACCAGCGCTGTATCATCAGCGAACAACAACTGACTCACTTCCCAAGCTCTCTCATCCCCAACAGACTTCATACTTGCCCCTCTTTCCAGGACTCTTGCATTTACCTCCCTAACAACCCCATCCATAAACAAATTAAACAACCATGGAGACATCACACACCCCTGCCGCAAACCTACATTCACTGAGAACCAATCACTTTCCTCTCTTCCTACACGTACACATGCCTTACATCCTCGCCCTGGAGCAACTTTGATGCACTAATCATGTCACACACCTTTGGAAAACTGCAACATGACGTGTACTCATCGAAAAGGCGTTAATGAAGGAAAAGCCATGGAAATGCATTAAAAGTTATTGGTGAGCGATTTAAAAAACAAGAAAAGATTCAATATCCTCTCTTAATATAAATAGGTACAAGCTGAACACGATTTCATCATTCATTCACGTCAGAGACGATTTCATCATTCATTCACGTCACCACTCTTCAAAATAAGTAATTGAAGTATTGGAAGGATATATAGCTATTATCAGCCCCTATTATCTTCATTCTACACATTCAGGGCTGTATCTATTAGATTTACGAGTGAAGGTTGGGTCAAATACTCATCATCTACACCAATCTGTGTCTGTGACACAAGGTTGGGTCAAATACTCATCATCTACACCAATTTATCTGTGTCTGTGGCACCTTTACCCCTAAGGTCATTCATTGGCAAATCACCGATATAATCATCTATAAACATTTGACCTCACGAATCATCAAATTTTCCAAAACTGGAACTCATTTCTCACATGATTCCATTACACCACTCTTCTTCCTCTCTTATGTTCAAGTTTAATGCTCTTCTTTCTCTCTAATGTTCAAATTTAATGCTCGTTTTTCTCTCTTATGTTCAAGTTTAAACTTTTTTCTTCATTTCTGGTCACCTTTGAGGTTCCTTACACAATTCTTTTGACGTGAGTGAATGAAAACTCCTTTTTTTTTCCCCTCCTTCACATTATCAAAATCTGCTACCTTAAAAATAGATATTTTCCTTGTCAATCCGAACATAATAACACCATTTATCTTATCGGCGCAGCTTATCCGAACATAATAACACCATCTATCTTATCGGCGCAGCTTATCCGAACATAATAACACCATCTATCTTATCGGCGCAGCTAATCCGAACATAATAACACCATCTATCTTATCGGGGCAGCTTATCCGAACATAATAACACCATTTATCTGATCGGCGCAGCTAATCCGAACATAATAACACCATCTATCTTATCGGCGCAGCTTATCCGAACATAATAACACCATTTATCTTATCGGCGCAGCTTATCTTGATAGCCTATAGCGCAGCTAATCTTGATAGCCTATAGCGCAGCTTATCTTGATAGCCTATAGCGCAGCTTATCTTGATAGCCTATAGCCAAGCTAATCTTGATAGCCTATAGCGCAGCTTATCTTGATAGCCTATAGCGCAGCTTATCTTGATAGCCTATAGCGCAGCTTATCTTGATAGCCTATAGCGCAGCTTATCTTCATAGCCTATAGCCAAGCTAATCTTGATAGCCTATAGCGCAGCTTATCTTGATAGCCTATAGCGCAGCTTATCTTGATAGCCTATAGCGCAGCTTATCTTGATAGCCTATAGCGCAGCTAATCTTGATAGCCTATAGCGCAGCTTATCTTGATAGCCTATAGCGCAGCTTATCTTGATAGCCTATAGCGCAGCTTATCTTGATAGCCTATAGCGCAGCTAATCTTGATAGCCTATAGCGCAGCTTATCTTGATAGCCTATAGCGCAGCTTATCTTGATAGCCTATAGCGCAGCTTATCTTGATAGCCTATAGCGCAGCTTATCTTGATAGCCTATAGCGCAGCTTATCTTCATAGCCTATAGCCAACTAATCTTGATAGCCTATAGCGCAGCTTATCTTGATAGCCTACAGCGCAGCTTATCTTGATAGCCTATAGCGCAGCTTATCTTGATAGCCTATAGCGCAGCTTATCTTGATAGCCTATAGCGCAGCTTATCTTCATAGCCTATAGCGCAGCTTATCTTGATAGCCTATAGCGCAGCTTATCTTGATAGCCTATAGCGCAGCTTATCTTGATAGCCTATAGCGCAGCTTATCTTGATAGCCTATAGCGCAGCTTATCTTGATAGCCTATAGCGCAGCTTATCTTCATAGCCTATAGCCAAGCTAATCTTGATAGCCTATAGCGCACTTATCTTGATAGCCTACAGCGCAGCTTATCTTCATAGCCTATAGCGCAGCTTATCTTGATAGCCTATAGCGTAGCTTATCTTCATAGCCTATAGCCAAGCGTAGGGAGAGAGAACCTGTTTACACACATTTCTCTCGTTCGTCCAACTCACCTGCACTAGGCCCTCGCCGACCCTGGCGGCGATAAGGAGCTCGGTAGAGGTCCTGGCGCTGATGGGGGTCAGCACCGTCAGGAGGGCGGACAAGACAATACCCAGGCCGAAGACCAGCTTCCCGCCCAGGTACTCAGCGGCCCGCCCGCCGACGATGTTGGTACAGCTGTAACCCCAGAAGAAGGAGGCTAGGATCACTCCCTGAATGGATTCTTCCCACTCGAACTCGCCCTCCTGAAATATCATTCATTTATAATGAACGAAAGATCCGTCTAAATTTATATTTTTTTATTATTTTTTTTTTTTTTTAATTCAGATCACTTTTGAAAAAGATATTTGCATGTTTTTTTGGTCACGTATGCCACAAAGTTGGTTTCTCCGGCTGGGTATGAAGTATTATATATATATATATATATATATATATATATATATATATATATATATATATAGATAGATATATATATATATATATATATATATCATACTTAGTCGCTGTCTCCCGCGTTAGCGAGGTAGCGCAAGGCAACTGACGAAAGAATGGCCCAACCTTTTATAGTCGCCTCTTACGACATGCTGGGCTATATATATATATATATATATATATATATATATATATATATATATATATATATATATATATATATATATATAACTACACAGCATCACATCTGTTCCCTGCCAAATATACAACGCAACCATTCATAAACACATCACTAATAATGGACGCCACTTTTAAGTGTTACAAAACCAAAAAAGAAACAAAGATAATGGACGCCACTTTTAAGTGTTACAAAACCAAAAAAGAAACAAAGATAATGGACGCCACTTTTAAGTGTTAGAAACCAAAAAAGAAACAAAGATAATGGACGCCACTTTTAAGCGTTAGAAACCAAAAAAGAAACAAAGATAATGGACGCCACTTTTAAGTGTTACAAAACCAAAAAAGAAACAAAGATAATGGACGCCACTTTTAAGTGTTACAAACCAAAAAAGAAACAAAGATAATGGACGCCACTTTTAAGTGTTACAAAACCAAAAAAGAAACAAAGATAATGGACGCCACTTTTAAGTGTTACAAAACCAAAAAAGAAACAAAAAAAATGGGAAGGTGATTCGCGTGGATTCCATTTTTGCTCCTCACCAAATGGTCGCTGACGCCAGCATCGGCCACCTTCGGGTCTGGGCAGACGTTGGTCATGGCGTGGGTCTTGTTGCTGGCCTCCGACCTGGAGCCGACCATGGCCACGATGGCAATGGAGAGGATCACCCGCATGGCGTACATGAGGGCGATGCCGATGAGCGCTAGGATCGCTAGAGTGTAGCGCACTTGCCAGCAACCTCCTGTCGCTAAGGGGGGAAAAAAAACTCGCTTCGTTGACTTCATTTTTTGGTAAACAAATCTAAAACCGATCCACTTATACTATTACACGGTAATTTTAAAACTTCTCCACTGACTAATTTTTATAAATTTAAAGCCTCTCTACTAATTTTATGAACTCAAAACGACTCCACTAATTTTATAAATCTAAAGCCTCTCCACTAATTTTGTGAACTTAAAAACGGCTCCACTGACTAATTTTATAAATCTAAAGCCTCTCTACTAATTTGATGAACTTAAAAACCTCTCCACTGACTAATTTTATAAATTTAAAGCCTCTCAACTGACTAATTTCATAAATTTATAACCGCTTAACTGACTAATTTCATGAATTTAAAACCGCTCAACTGACTAATTTTAAAAATTTAAACCCGCGCCACCGACTAATTTCATGAATTTAAAACCGCTCAACTTACTAAGTTCATAAATTTAAAACCGCTCCACTCACTAATTTCATAAATTCAAACCCACGCCACCGACTAATTTTGTAAATTTAAACCCCCTCCACTGACCAAATTTTACAAGGAAATTTCAATTCTAAAAATTTCAATATAAAATTTTACAAGGAAATTTCAATTTTAAAAATTTCAATATAAAATTTTACGAGGAAATTTCAATTCTGAAAATTTCAATATAAAATTTTACAAGGAAATTTCAATTTTAAAAATTTCAATATAAAATTTTACGAGGAAATTTCAATTCTAAAAATTTCAATATAAAATTTGACAAGGAAATGTCAATTTCAAAAATTTCAATATAAAATTTGACGAGGGAATTTCAATTTCAAAAATTTCAATACAAAATTTTACGAGGAAATTTCAATTTCAAAAATTTCAATATAAAATTTGACAAGGAAATTTCAATTTTAAAAATTTCAATATAAAATTTGACAAGGAAATTTCAATTTTAAAAATTTCAATATAAAATCTTACAAGGAAATTTCACTTTTAAAAATTTCAATAAAAAATTTGACAAGGAAATTTCAATTTCAAAAATTTCAATATAAAATTTTACGGGGAAATTTCAATTTCAAAAATTTCAATATAAAATTTTACGAGGAAATTTCAATTCTAAAAATTTCAATATAAAATTTTACGGGGAAATTTCAATTCTAAAAATTTCAATATAAAATCGAATCATTTCAGGCCAATCAATATCATCCAAATATCATCTAAATATCTAAACAGAAGAAGATCGGCACTCACCTTGCTGACCTCCATCCCCAGTACCAATGGGGTCGAGGGTCAGCGATTTGGACAGAGGCTCTGAGGCCGGGTAGGCGTTCTCCTTCGCCTTGTGTTCGCCCACGACGTCCCCATTGGAGCTGCCGAGGGGTGGGGTATCCACCTGGGTCATTTCACCTCCTGCAGGAGGACGAGAAAAACTTGGGTCATTTCACCTGCTGCAGGAGGAGGAGGACGAGAAAAGCTTGGGTCATTTCACCTGCTGCAGGAGGAGGACGAGAAAAACTTGGGTCATTTCGCCTCCTGCAGGAGGAGGAGGACGAGAAAAACTTGGGTCATTTCACCTGCTGCAGGAGGAGGAGGAAAACTTGGGTCATTTCACCTGCTGGAGGAGGAGGAGGAAAACTTGGGTCATTTCACCTGCTACAGGAGGAGGACGAGAAAAACTTGGGTCATTTCACCTGCTGCAGGAGAGAGGAGAGAGGAGGGAGGAGGAGGGAGGAAGGGTAGAGGGGTTAAAAGCCATTTATTTGTTCGCCTCAAAGAGAGGCCTCGACCCAAAAGGCGTTCGCCATATGTATTCTCTCTCTCTCTCTCTCTCTCTCTCTCTCTCTCTCTCTCTCTCTCTCTCTCTCTCTCTCTCTCTCTCCTTCAGGCCTCGACCCAAAAGGCGTTCGCCTCTCTCTCTCTCTCTCTCTCTCTCTCTCTCTCTCTCTCTCTCTCTCTCTCTCTCTCCTTCAGGCCTCGACCCAAAAGGCGTTCGCCTCTCTCTCTCTCTCTCTCTCTCTCTCTCTCTCTCTCTCTCTCTCTCTCTCTCTCTCCTTCAGGCCTCGACCCAAAAGGCGTTCGCCTCTCTCTCTCTCTCTCTCTCTCTCTCTCTCTCTCTCTCTCTCTCTCTCTCTCTCTCTCTCTCCTTCAGGCCTCGACCCAAAAGGCGTTCGCCTCTCTCTCTCTCTCTCTCTCTCTCTCTCTCTCTCTCTCTCTCTCTCTCTCTCTCTCTCTCTCTCCTTGAGGCCTCGACCCAAAAGGCGTTCGCTTCTCTCTCTCTCTCTCTCTCTCTCTCTCTCTCTCTCTCTCTCTCTCTCTCTCTCTCTCTCTCTCTCTCTCTCGACGCTTACAGAACAGAGACGCCACAGGAATCTCTCGTCTCTATCTCTATTCAGAATAGAGACCCAGAGGCCCTTTTAGTCTCCATAGAAATCTCTCGTTTCTATCTCTAAAAGAAGAAGAAGAAGAAGAAGAAGAAGAAGGAGAAGAAGGAGAGAGAGAGAGAGAGAGAGAGAGAGAGAGAGAGAGAGAGAGAGAGAGAGAGAGAGAGCATCGAAATATCTCTCTCTCCCTCTTACACGAATATCAGTAGTTCATGTGTCTCTCTATCTCTCTGTATCTCTTCCACACCACAGAACTCGTGCACACAATCTACTCTCTCAATTTCGAACGAGAAAATGCGCAGATAACAGGCAACTGATATCCCCCCCTTCCCCTTCCACCTCCCCTTCCTTCCCTTCCCCTCCCCTTCCACACACACCCCGCTTCCCAGACGAGAGATGCGAATAACTCGTCACTTCAATCGATATGGAGATCTCACAGGAATTCGGTCAACACAGCCCTTCGGCAAATGGCGTCTCGTCGTCCTTGAAGTGAGAGAGAGAGACCCTTTGGGGGGTGGGGGGGCTGTCAGGGGGGCCTGTCTGGGGGGGCCTGTCAGGGGGGGGCTGTCATGGGGGGGGCCTGTCATGTCACGTGTGTCATGACCAAAGTCAGTGGCTCTGGTGTGGCATAAAGTGCCAACCCGTGGTAGACTGCCTGCGCCACTGAGTCTGGGGGAGGGAGAGGAGGAGTGTCTTCCCCCAGAGATGGTCCCACCACAACCCCCTGATAGCTTCATCAGGCCTGTCACTCAGGGGGCGGGGGCATACGTGGTCACAGCTGCCGTCCGCCTACCCGTGCCCAGGATCGAACCCCGGCCAGGTCATCCACGCTCACCACAATCACACACCGAGGCACCGACCACAGCCAGCCTGCCTTCAGATACAAAAGATATCTTTCTATCCACAATGATACAAGAGATATCTTTCATTCTATCCACAATGAGACAGGAGATATCTTTCTTTCTATCCACAATGATACAAGAGATATCTTTCTTTCTATCCACAATGATACAAGAGATATCTTTCTTTCTATTCACAATGATACAAGAGATATCTTTCTTTCTATCCACAATGATACAAGAGATATCTTTCTTTCTATCCAAAATGATACAAGAGATATCTTTCTTTCTATCCACAATGATACAAGAGATATCTTTCTTTCTATCCACAATGATACAAGAGATATCTTTCTATCCACAATGATACAAGAGATATCTTTCTTTCTATCCACAATGATACAAGAGATATCTTTCTTTCTATCCACAATGATACAAGAGATATCTTTTTTTTTATCCACAATGATACAAAAGATATCTTTCTTTCTATCCTGAATGATACAAGAGATATCTTTCTATCCACAATGAGACAAGAGATATCTTTCTTTCTATCCATAATGATACAAGAGATATCTTTCTTTCTATCCATAATGATACAAGAGATATCTTTCTATCCTTAATGAGAAAACAGATATCTTTCTATCCATAATGATACAAGATATCTTTCTTTCTATCCACAATGATACAAGAGATATCTTTCTTTCTATCCACAATGATACAAGAGATATCTTTCTTTCTATCCACAATGATACAAGAGATATCTTTCTTTCTATCCATAATGATACAAGATATCTTTCTTTCTATCCACAATGATACAAGAGATATCTTTCTTTCTATCCACAATGAGACAAGAGATATCTTTCTTTCTATCCACAATGATACAAGAGATCTCTTTCTATCCACAATGAGACAAGAGATATCTTTCTTTTTATCCACAATGATACAAGAGATATCTTTCTTTCTATCCTCAATGATACAAGAGATATCTTTCTATCCACAATGAGACAAGAGATATCTTTCTTTCTATCCATAATGATACAAGAGATATCTTTCTTTCTATCCACAATGATACGAGAGATATCTTTCTTTCTATCCACAATGATACAAAAGATATCTTTCTTTCTATCCTCAATGACACAAGAGATATCTTTCTTTCTATCCACAATGAGACAAGAGATATCTTTCTTTCTATCCACAATGATACAAGAGATATCTTTCTTTCTATCCACAATGAGACAGGAGATATCGTCCTTTTTATCCACAATGATACAAGAGATATCTTTCTTTCTATCCACATTGATACAAGAGATATCTTTCTTTCTATCCACGATGAGACAGGAGATATCTTTCTTTCTATCCACAATGATACAAGAGATATCTTTCTTTCTATCCACAATGATACAAGAGATATCTTTCTTTCTATCCACAATGATACAAGAGATATCTTTCTTTCTATCCACAATGATACAAGAGATATCTTTCTATCCACAATGAGACAAGAGATATCTTTCTATCCACAATGATACAAGAGATATCTTTCTTTCTATCCACAATGATACAAGAGATATCTTTCTTTCTATCCACAATGATACAAGAGATATTTTTCTATCCACAATGAGACAAGAGATATCTTTCTTTCTATCCACAATGATACAAGAGATATCTTTCTTTCTATCCACAATGATATGAGATATCTTTCTTTCTATCCACAATGATACAAGAGATATCTTTCTTTCTATCCACAATGATACAAGAGATATCTTTCTTTCTATCCACAATGATACAAGAGATCTCCTTCTTTCTATCCACAATGATACAAGAGATCTCCTTCTTTCTATCCACAATGAAACAAGAGATATCTTTCTTTCTATCCACAATGATACAAGAGATATCTTTCTTTCTATCCACAATGATACAAGAGATATCTTTCTTTCTATCCACAATGATACAAGAGATATCTTTCTTTCTATCCTCAATGATACAAGAGATCTCCTTCTTTCTATCCACAATGAGACAAGAGATATCTTTCTTTCTATCCACAATGAGACAAGAGATATCTTTCTATCCACAATGATACAAGAGATCTCTTTCTATCCACAATGATACAAGAGATATCTTTCTTTCTATCCATAATGATACAAGAGATATCTTTCTATCCACAATGATACAAGAGATATCTTTCTTTCTATCCACAATGATACAAGAGATATCTTTCTCTCTATCCACAATGATACAAGGGATATCTTTCTATCCACAATGATACAAGAGATATCTTTCTATCCACAATGATACTAGAGATATCTTTCTATCCACAATGATACAAGAGATATCTTTCTTTCTATCCACAATGATACTAGAGATATGTTTCTATCCACAATGATACAAGAGATATCTTTCTTTCTATCCACAATGATACAAGAGATATCTTTCTTTCTATCCACAATGATACAAGAGATATCTTTCTATCCATAATGATACAAGAGATATCTTTCTTTCAATCCACAATGATACAAGAGATATCTTTCTATCCACAATGATACAAGAGATATCCTTCTTTCTATCCACAATGAGACAAGAGATATCTTTCTTTCTATCCACATTGATACAACAGATATCTTTCTACCTATCCACAATGAAACAAGAGATACCTTTCTATCCACAATGATACAAGAGATATCTTTCTTTCTATCCACAATGATACAAGAGATATCTTTCGTTTTATCCACAATGATACAAGAGATATCTTTCTTTCTATCCACAATGAGACAAGAGATATCTTTCTTTCTATCCACATTGATACAACAGATATCTTTCTACCTATTCACAATGATACAAGAGATATCTTTCTATCCACAATGATACAAGAGATATCTTTCTTTCTATCCACAAATGAGACAAGAGATATCTTTCTTTCTATCCACAATGATACAAGAGATATCTTTCTTTCTATCCACAATGATACAAGAGATATCTTTCTATCCACAATGATACAAGAGATATCTTTCTTTCTATCCACAATGATACAAGAGATATCTTTCTATCCACAATGATACATGAGATATCTTTCTTTCTATCCACAATGATACAAGAGATATCTTTCTTTCTATCCACAGTGATACAAGAGATATCTTTCTTTCTATCCACAATGATACAAAAGATATCTTTCTACCTATCCACAATGATACAAGAGATATCTTTCTATCCACAATGAGACAAGAGATATCTTTCTATCCACAATGATACAAGAGATATCTTTCTTTCTATCCACAATGATACAAGAGATATCTTTCTTTCTATCCACAATGATACAAGAGATATCTTTCTTTCTATCCACAATGACACAAGAGATATCTTTCCATCCACAATGATACAAGAGATATCTTTCTTTCTATCCACAATGATACAAGAGATATCTTTCTTTCTATCCACAATGAGACAAGAGATATCTTTCTTTCTATCCACAATGATACAAGAGATATCTTTCTTTCTATCCACAATGACACAAGAGATATCTTTCTATCCACAATGAGACAAGAGATATCTTTCTATCCACAATGATACAAGAGATATCTTTCTTTCTATCCACAATGATACAAGAGATATCTTTCTTTCTATCTACAATGATACAAGAGATATCTTTCTTTCTATCTACAATGATACAAGAGATATCTTTCTTTCTATCCACAATGATACAAGAGATATCTTTCTATCCACAATGATACAACAGATATCTTTCTAACTATCCACACAATCACAGACGACAACTGTTCACCAAGTAGGTAAAGCAGCTGTGTGCCAGATGTCTGCCAGAGCTGACGAGACACAGGTGTTTACACCGATCCCAGTAAATGTGTTATTATGAGTGAGGTGGGCCCCCCCCCCCCCCCCACGTGGGTGGGTGGGTCTCCCTCCGACAAGAGAGAGAGAGAGAGAGAGAGAGAGAGAGAGAGAGAGAGAGAAATAGAGAGAGAGAGAGATAAATAGAGAGATAAATAGAGAGAGAGAGATAAATAGAGATAAATAGAGAGAGATAAATAGATAGAGAGAGAGATAAATAGAGAGAGAGATAAATAGAGAGAGAAATAGAGAGAGAGAGATAAATAGAGAGAGAGAGAGAGAGAGAGAGAGAGAGAGAGAGAGAGAGATAAATAGAGATAAATAGAGAGAGAGAGATAAATAGAGAGAGATAAATAGAGAGAGAGAGAGAGAGAGATAGAGAGAGAGATAAATAGAGAGATAAATAGAGAGAGAGAGAGAGAGAGAGAGAGAGAGAGAGAGAGAGAGAGAGAGAGATAAATAGAGAGAAAGATAAATAGAGAGAGAGATAAATAGAGAGATAAATAGAGAGAGAGAGAGAGAGAGATAAATAGAGATAAATAGAGAGAGAGAGAGAGAGAGAGAGAGAGAGAGAGGAGAGAGAGAGAGAGAGAGAGAGAGAGAGAGAGAGAGAGAGAGAGAGATAAATAGAGAGAGATAAATAGAGATAAATAGAGAGAGAGAGAGAGAGAGAGAGAGAGAGAGAGAGAGAGAGAGAGAGAGAGAGAGAGAGAGAGAGAGAGAGAGAGAGAGAGGCAGGTTGCTGCTCGACATTCTGTGCCTTCCGGCTCAACAATGCACGTTTAAAGCTCTCTCTCTCTCTCTCTCTCTCTCTCTCTCTCTCTCTCTCTCTCTCGCACACGCAACCACCCGGCTTGATCGATATCCACCCGTCTCCTCCCTCCCCCCCCACGTGTCATACCCCCCACCCCCCCTTCCTCCACCCAGCCACCTAACGGACCCAAACACCTTTGAAGGTTAAATGGCGCCACTTCACACACACACACACACACACACACACACACACACACACACACACACACACACACACAACACACACAACACACACACACACAACACACACACACTTCACACACACACACACACACACACACACACACACACACACACACACACACACACACACACACACACACAACACACACACACACACACACACACACACACACACACACACACACACAACACACACACACACACACATCATCTACCGTATCCACATACCTTCAACAGCTGAAATAACGTGCATATTTCTCTTTTAAACCTCATGATTTTTTCTGTATGGTATGTCATCTATCTATCTATTTCTTGCCGCCCCTCCCCCCGAGGCTGAAATAGACAATTTAGGTCTCCTGACCTTCAAAAACAGGTATTTAAATGGTTGTGACATAAGGACAAGGCCGAGATTCTCCCATTCAATGGCACGGTACTCGACCATATGCGCTGCGTGCCCTAAGCTTAAGGTTCAAATTGCTCAGAAGCGTACTGGCGGTTACGGCAGTCTTACACCCTCATAATTGGCCAAATATTCATATATCTGCCTTAAAAAGTCCATATATATATATATATATATATACATATATATATATATATATATATATATATATATATATATATATATATATATATATATATATATATATATATACTTTTTTCCCATAATATTTGCCATTTCCCGAGTTAGCGAGGTAGCGTTAAGAACAGAGGACCGAGTGCACTTTCGTGTAATAATCACATCATCAGGGAAGACACAAGAGAGAAATATAAGTCAGTTGATATACAACGAAGAGACGTAAATTGGACGCCATTTGGTAAACAAGTGATTGTCCAAGACAGACAACGAGCGTATCATAAACTTATTATGTGGACAAGAAGGTGAATTGTTTACAATTTTTCAACAATAAAGTTATCCAATTGGTCTACACCTTCACTAATATCAAGGTTATAATTCTTTGTGTATCAAATAATAAAAAAATTCAGTATTTCTCGTGGTATTGGAGTTAAGAGTTAATAACTGAGATGGCATTACTCCAGTCAATACAATGATCATAGTTTTTAACGTGATTAAACAAGGTATTTGATTCTTGTCCAGTTCTTATAGTATATTGATGTTGCTTAAGTCGAACTTATCGTGTTTCATTTTCACCGTGAACTCACAGAAATGTTGACATGTATATGTATACGTATGTATATGTGCGTGTATGGGCGTTCATGTACATACATACATACATACATACATACATACACACACACATATATATATATATATATATTATCCCTGGGGATAGGGGAGAAAGAATACTTCCCACGTATTCCCTGCGTGTCGTAGAAGGCGACTAAAAGGGGAGGGAGCGGGGGGCTGGAAATCTTCCCCTCTCGTTTTTTTTTTAATTTTCCAAAGGAAGGAACAGAGAATTGGGCCGGGTGAGGGTAGTCCCTCAGGGGCTCGGTCCTCTGTTCTTAACGCTACCTCGCTGATGCGGGAAATGGCGAATAGTTTGAAAAAAGAAAAAAAATATATATATATATATATTCTTTCGTACTATTCGCCATTTCCCGCGATAGCGAGGTAGCGTTAAGAACAGAGGACTGGGGCCTTTGAGGGAATATCCTCACCTGGCCCCCTTCTCTGTTCCTTCTTTTGGAAAATTGAAAAAAACGAGAGGGGAGGATTTCCAGCCACCCGCTCCCTCCCCTTTTAGTCGCCTTCTACGACACGCAGGGAATACGTGGGAAGTATTCTTTCTCCCCTATCCCCAGGGATTTGTTCCTGTACAGGTATGTCACGACTGTAGCCGCAACACAAAAAAATTATTAACGGCATTCCCGTGCACGCTGCTGCTGCTGCTGCCGCCTAAATAAACTCACACTCCCTCCCTTTTCCTCCTCCCACTAATCCTGCTGCTGCTAGAGTTGCTGCTGCTGCTGATGATGCACGAAGCAAACATGCAGAGACAAGTCAGACGTACAACCGGGGACAACAAGAGGTCGTAGGTGAAGTATTAAGAAGAAGAGAAGCCAGGCAGTCAGACAGTCAGTCAGTCAGTCGGTCAGACAGACAATGATACATCGAGAAAAGCTGCCTTTTCATGCTGCCACACAGTCATATATATATATATACACACACACACACACAAACACACACGGTGGTGGGAAAATAATTTACGAAGAACGTGTTGTGTGTGAGATGGAGAGATCTACAAAGGTTGCAGTGTGTGAATGCCTTAAGCGTTGGTGTGAGGCACGCAGACCAGACGAGGAGAACTGGGTCACAGGAGTGACACAAGACAGCCACTGGTAGTACGGGCTGGCTCAGCTCCCGTCCCCACGAAGAGAGAGAAACACACATACGAGCGAACGGATGGAGTACAAATGCGTGTGTGTGTGTGTGTGTGTGTGTGTGTGTGGAGGAGGGAGGAGGAGGAGGGCTTGGCCGGTTGGGGAAGGGAGGAGGGAAGGAGGGAGGGAGGGAAGGGCCGGCTGGCTATCCGGTATGAACCGGTTATTTCCACAGTGGCTGGCGGAGGCACACGGCCCGGGATGCGCGCTCCGGTGGGGGAGAGCGCCAGCCACCCTGTTAGCCAGCCATGTCGTGCTCATCAGCATCAGCTGTGCGCCAGGGCTACCAACCACACACACACACACACACCACCACTGCTTTATCCTATATCCTCCTCCCCCGTGTATTATGTTCATTTAACGGTAACTTAGTAGAGTTGAAACAATGAAAATACACACCCCACCACCACCACTCCTTTATCCTTTATCCTCTTCCCCCGTGTATTATGTTCATTTACGGTAACTTAGTAGAGTTGAAACAATGAAAATAGAAAGGAAAGTGAAATGTGCATCTCTCTCCTCTCTCCCAGGGCCGCCCGTGACGACATCTGTCGTAATATTTTGGGTTTTCCCCGAGAGACGCAATCTTATGAAGACATCATGCTTGCGTCACTCAACCAACCTTAACATTTCCCCATCGAGTCCAATTTATGTAATGAAGGCTTGGCTTACGAATGGCTACGGTATATCACATAAGATCTGGGCCATATTAAACTATGCTATGGCATTAGATATATGCTATGCGCTCTTAAATGATGCTATGGCGTTAGATTTATGCTATGCGCTCTTAAATGATGCTATGGCGTTAGATTTATGCTATGCGCTTTTAAATGATGTTATGGCGTTAGATTTATTCTTTGATGTATTCTATGAGCTCTTAAATGATGTTATGGCGTTAGATTTATTCTTTGATGTATTCTATGAGCTCTTGTATGATGTTATGGCGTTAGATTTATTCTTTGATGTATTCTATGAGCTCTTAAATAATGTTATGGCGTTAGATTTATTCTATGTGAAATTCATTTAATGTTATAGCATTAGATTTTTTCTCTCTATGCGATATATGTCCTTGAATGTTTAATGCACAGATTTAGCTGAAAAAGAGTTTTAAGTACGCACGAAGTGTTCATGGCGCGTAGTACAACCTGGTTTTTATAAGATCCGTCCAATATGATCATTCTTTTAGGAAATTATTTAAAAAAAAAACACACTCTACATATTTTATGCTAAAAAAATGCTCTCCTATTTCTACCCAACCTTACAATTACATTTCTATGCAAAACTGAATGACAAAATATATATATACACGTTTCGCCATGTGACATTGTGGACAAAAAAAGGGGCAAACAAACAAACAAAGCCCTTTCAGATCTTTTTTCTTTCTTTCTTTTAAACTATTCGCCATTTCCCGCGTTAGCGAGGTAGCATTAAGAACAGAGGACTGGGCCTTTGAGGGAATACCCTCACCTGGCCCCCTTCTCTGTTCCTTCTTTTGGAAAATTAAGAAAAAAAAAAAAAACGAGAGGGGAGGATTTCCAGCCCGCCGCTCCCTCCCCTTTTAGTCGCCTTCTACGACACGCAGGGAATACGTGGGAAGAATTCTTAATCCCCTATCCCCAGGGATCTAGTGGATAGAATTAAAAGAATGAACTTCGCATTTGGAAGACGTGTTCGATTACCACACTGGCACATCTCGAACTCTGACGTCAACGTCTTTGGCCAACACGGCATGGCAATCTCCGACAACGGTTGTGTTTGAAGCCCGGGACACACAACGGTGGTCTTTGAAGCCCGGGACACACAACGGTTGTGTTTGAAGCCCGGGACACACAACGGTTGTGTTTGAAGCCCGGGACACACAACGGTTGTGTTTGAAGCCCGGGACACACAACGGTTGTGTTTGAAGCCCGGGACACACTGTGGCTCATTCAACCTTATCCAATGTGGAGTCACAGTTTTTATATTACCACTTCATTCTTATCCCACGAAGAATAAACAGAATTATCTTATTTCATTCTTATCCCACGAAGAATAAACAGAATTATCATACTTCATTCTTATCCCACGAAGAATAAACAGAATTATCATACTTCATTCTTATCCCACGAAGAATAAACAGAATTATCTTATTTCATTCTTATCCCACGAAGAATAAACAGAATTATCTTATTTCATTCTTATCCCACGAAGAATAAACAGAATTATCATATTTCATTCTTATCCCACGAAGAATAAACAGAATTATCATATTTCATTCTTATCCCACGAAGAATAAACAGAATTATCATATTTCATTCTTATCCCACGAAGAATAAACAGAATTATCATATTTCATTCTTATCCCACGAAGAATAAACAGAATTATCATATTTCATTCTTATCCCACGAAGAATAAACAGAATTATCTTATTTCATTCTTATCCCACGAAGAATAAACAGAATTATCATATTTCATTCTTATCCCACGAAGAATAAACAGAATTATCATATTTCATTCTTATCCCACGAAGAATAAACAGAATTATCATATTTCATTCTTATCCCACGAAGAATAAACAGAATTATCTTATTTCATTCTTATCCCACGAAGAATAAACAGAATTATTGTATTTCATTCTTATCCCACGAAGAATAAACAGAATTATCATATTTCATTCTTATCCCACGAAGAATAAACAGAATTATCATATTTCATTCTTATCCCACGAAGAATAAACAGAATTATCATATTTCATTCTTATCCCACGAAGAATAAACAGAATTATCTTATTTCATTCTTATCCCACGAAGAATAAACAGAATTATCATATTTCATTCTTATCCCACGAAGAATAAACAGAATTATCATATTTCATTCTTATCCCACGAAGAATAAACAGAATTATCTTATTTCATTCTTATCCCACGAAGAATAAACAGAATTATCATATTTCATTCTTATCCCACGAAGAATAAACAGAATTATCATATTTCATTCTTATCCCACGAAGAATAAACAGAATTATCATATTTCATTCTTATCCCACGAAGAATAAACAGAATTATCTTATTTCATTCTTATCCCACGAAGAATAAACAGAATTATCATATTTCATTCTTATCCCACGAAGAATAAACAGAATTATCTTATTTCATTCTTATCCCATATGGAATATTATGGTTTATTTTTCTCTTTTTGTTTCATCTCATTTCGTTCAGCCACATCCACACCACCTGCTGGTGGACCTAGACAGTTAACGAGGCTCAATCACCCTTTGACATCATTGCCATCAAGGGTGAACAACCTTACATCATTGCCATCAGGGGCGAACAACCTTACATCATTGCCATCAGGGGCGAACAACCTTACATCATTGCCATCAGGGGCGAACAACCTTGCATTATTGCCATCAGGGGTGAACAACCTTACATCATTGCCATCAGGGGCGAACAACCTTACATCATTGCCATCAGGGGTGAACAACCTTACATCATTGCCATCAGGGGCGAACAACCTTACATCATTGCCATCAGGGGTGAACAACCTTACATCATTGCCATCAGGGGCGAACAACCTTACATCATTGCCATCAGGGGCGAACAACCTTACATCATTGCCATCAGGGGCGAACAACCTTACATCATTGCCATCAGGGGTGAACAACCTTACATCATTGCCATCAGGGGCGAACAACCTTACATCATTGCCATCAGGGGCGAACAACCTTACATCATTGCCATCAGGGGCGAACAACCTTACATCATTGCCATCAGGGGCGAACAACCTTACATCATTGCCATCAGGGGTGAACAACCTTACATCATTGCCATCAGGGGCGAACAACCTTACATCATTGCCATCAGGGGTGAACAACCTTACATCATTGCCATCAGGGGCGAACAACCTTACATCATTGCCATCAGGGGCGAACAACCTTACATTATTGCCATCAGTGAACAACCTTACATCATTGCCATCAGGGGTGAACAACCTTACATCATTGCCATCAGGGGCGAACAACCTTACATCATTGCCATCAGGGGCGAACAACCTTACATCATTGCCATCATGGGTGAACAACCTTACATCATTGCCATCAGGGGCGAACAACCTTACATTATTGCCATCAGGGGCGAACAACCTTACATCATTGCCATCATGGGTGAACAACCTTACATTATTGCCATCATGGGTGAACAACCTTACATCATTGCCATCAGGGGCGAACAACCTTACATCATTGCCATCAGGGGCGAACAACCTTGCATCATTGCCATCAGGGGCGAACAACCTTGCATCATTGCCATCAGGGGTGAACAACCTTACATCATTGCCATCATGGGTGAACAACCTTACATCATTGCCATCAGAGGTGAACAACCTTACATCATTGCCATCAGAGGTGAACAACCTTACATCATTGCCATCAGGGGCGAACAACCTTGCATCATTGCCATCAGGGGTGAACAACCTTACATCATTGCCATCAGAGGTGAACAACCTTACATCATTGCCATCAGGGGTGAACAACCTTACATCATTGCCATCAGGGGCGAACAACCTTGCATCATTGCCATCAGGGGGTGAACAACCTTACATCATTGCCATCAGGGGTGAACAACCTTACATCATGCCATCATGGGTGGAACAACCTTACATCAATTGCCATCAGAGGTGAACAACCTTACATCATTGCCATCAGAGGTGAACAACCTTACATCATTGCCATCAGGGGCGAACAACCTTGCATCTTGCCATCAGGGGGTGAACAACCTTACATCATTGCCATCAGAGGTGAACAACCTTACATCATTGCCATCAGGGGTGAACAACCTTACATCATTGCCATCAGGGGCGAACAACCTTGCATCATTGCCATCAGGGGTGAACAACCTTACATCATTGCCATCATGGGTGAACAACCTTACATCATTGCCATCAGAGGTGAACAACCTTACATCATTGCCATCAGAGGTGAACAACCTTACATCATTGCCATCAGGGGCGAACAACCTTACATTATTGCCATCATGGGTGAACAACCTTACATCATTGCCATCAGAGGTGAACAACCTTACATTATTGCCATCATGGGTGAACAACCTTACATCATTGCCATCAGGGGTGAACAACCTTACATCATTGCCATCATGGGTGAACAACCTTACATCATTGCCATCATGGGTGAACAACCTTACATCATTGCCATCAGGGGCGTAGAACCTTACATTATTGCCATCAGTGAACAACCTTACATCATTGCCATCAGTGAACAACCTTACATTATTGCCATCAGGGGTGAACAACCTTACATTATTGCCATCAGAGGTGAACAACCTTACATCATTGCCATCAGGGGTGAACAACCTTACATCATTGCCATCAGTGAACAACCTTACATTATTGCCATCAGAGGTGAACAACCTTACATTATTGCCATCATGGGTGAACAACCTTACATTATTGCCATCAGAGGTGAACAACCTTACATTATTGCCATCAGAGGTGAACAACCTTACATCATTGCCATCAGGGGCGAAGAACCTTCATCCACAATGGCGTCTTCTTCACTTTACTTTACTTTTCTTTTCTTCGCTCGGTGGAGACACAAGACACCGGCACAGTGTGTCAGCAGCAGCTGGCTGGCTGGCGGAGCCTTGCCCGAGAGAGAGAGAGAGAGAGAGAGAGAGAGAGAGAGAGAGAGAGAGAGAGAGAGAGAGAGAGAGAGAGAGAGAGAGAGAGAGAGAGAGAGAGAAGGGAGGGCTTAAAAGGAGGGTGGGTGGGTAGGTGGGGTGTTTGAAAGAGAGAGAGATTGAGAGAGAGATTGAGAGAGAGAGAGAAGAGGAGGAGAGGAGAGAGAGAGAGAGAGAGAGAGAGAGAGAGAGAGAGAGAGAGAGAGAGAGAAGAAGGGAGGGCTTAAAATTTAAGGTGGGTGGGTGGGTGGGGTGTTTGAGAGAGAGAGAGAGAGAGAGAGAGAGAGAGAGAGAGAGAGAGAGAGAGAGAGAGAGAGAGAGGGAGGGGAGGGCTTAAAAGGAGTGTGGGTGGGTGGTGGGGTGTTTGAAAAGAGTGAGAGAGAGAGAGAGGAGAGAGAGAGAGAGAGAGAGAGAGAGAGAGAGAGAAGGAGAGAGAGAGAGAGAGAAGGGAGGGCTTAAAAGGAAGGTGGGTGGGTGGGGTGTTTGAAAGAGAGAGAGAGATTGAGAGATTGAGAGAGAGAGAGAGAGAGAGAGAGAGAGAGAGAGAGAGAGAGAGAGAGAGAGAGAGAGAGAGAGAGAGAAGAAGAAGAAGGGAGGGCTTAAAATTTAAGGTGGGTGGGTGGGTGGGGTGTTTGAAAAAGAGAGATTGAGAGAGAGAGAGAGAGAGAGAGAGAGAGAGAGAGAGAGAGAGAGAGAGAGAGAGAGAGAGAGAGAGAGAGAGAGAAGGGAGGGCTTAAAAGGTGGGTGGGTGGGAGTTGTGTGTTTTGCAACCATTGCGCAAAGTTAGCGTCCAGTGAAATGATAGGCAATTGGGAGGGAAAAGATGGCTATATAGCTATAGCCGGCACCATCTCTGAAATTCCCCCCCTTTTCCCTCTTCCACCATGTCTGAAATTCCCCTCTTCCCTCTGGCACCATCTCTGAAATTCCCTCCCTTTTCCCTCTTCCACCATGTCTGAAATTCCCCTCTTCCACCATGTCTGATATTCCCCCCTTTTCCCTCTTCCACCATGTCTGAAATTCCCCTCTTCCACCATGTCTGAAATTCCCCCCTTTCCCTCTTCCACCATGTCTGAAATTTCCCCTCCCCTCCTTTTCCCTCTTCCTTGTCGTTAACAGATCAAGTTTTGGAAGTCCACTCAAAAGGCAAATGGAACTATAGAACTCTAAGCTAATAAGTTCACTCAAAAGACATATGGAACTATAGAACTCTAAGCTAATAAGTTCACTCAAAAGGCAAATGGAACTATAGAACTCTAAGGTAATAAGTTCATTCAAAAGACATATGGAACTATAGAACTCTAAGCTAATAAGTTCACTCAAAAGGCAAATGGAACTATAGAACTCTAAGCTAATAAGTTCACTGAAAAGACATATGGAACTATAGAACTCTAAGCTAATAAGTTCACACAAAAGGCAAATGGAACTATAGAACTCTAAGCTAATAAGTTCACTCAAAAGACATATGGAACTATAGAACTCTAAGCTAATAAGTTCACTCAAAAGACAAATGGAACTATAGAACTCTAAGCTAATAAGTCCACTCAAAAGACATATGGAACTATAGAACTCTAAGCTAATAAGTCCACTCAAAAGGCAAATGGAACTATAGAACTCTAAGCTAATAAGTTCACTCAAAAGCCATATGGAACTATAGAACTGCTAAGGTAATATGTACGACTTCATTATGCCAAATTAATTTTTTTTAAAAGCAAATTTTAATCTTTTTTTAAACCTAATTTGACAGTCTGCCTTCTGGAGATCAGCAGATAAACAACACATATTTTTTTTGGTCAGGTTAGCAAACCAATTCTAAAAAAAAAATTGACTTGAGCCATCATTAAATTCCCTGGCGTCGACATTTTCTTTCCCTTTGAACACATTTTGGTCAGGTCAGCAAACCAATTCTAAAAAAAAATTGACTTGAGCCATCATTAAATTCCCTGGCGTCGACATTTTCTTTCCCTTTGAACACATTTTGGTCAGGTCAGCAAACCAATTCTAAAAAAAAAATTGACTTGAGCCATCATTAAATTCCCTGGCGTCGACATTTTCTTTCCCTTTGAACACATTTTGGTCAGGTCAGCAAACCAATTCTAAAAAAAAAATTGACTTGAGCCATCATTAAATTCCCTTGGGTCGATATTTTCTTTCCCTTTGAACACATTTTGGTCAGGTTAGCAAACCACTTCTAAAAAAAATTGACTTGAGCCATCATTAAATTCCCTGGCGTCGATATTTTCTTTCCCTTTGAACACATTTTGGTCACGTTAGCAAACCACTTCTAAAAAAAAAAATTGACTTGAGCCATCATTAAATTCCCTGGCGTCGATATTTTCTTTCCCTTGAACACATTTTGGTCACGTTAGCAAACCAATTCTAAAAAAAAAAATTGACTTGAGCCATCATTAAATTCCCTGGCGTCGATATTTTCTTTCCCTTTGAAAGCTTCACTGGACAAGAAATTTTCCTTACCCATTAAAGAAAACATCTACCAAAAATGAAACCGTTTCACAAACAGTAGAGTAATTCAACCACCTATTTTGGCTAGGGGGATAGGGGATTAAGAATACTTCCCACGTATTCCCTGCGTGTCGTAGAAGGCGACTAAAAGGGGAGGGAGCGGGGGGCTGGAAATCCTCCCCTCTCGTTTTTTTTTTTTTCTAATTTTCCAAAAGAAGGAACAGAGAAGGGGGCCAGGTGAGGATATTCCGAAAAAGGCTCAGTCCTCTGTTCTTAACGCTACCTCGCTAATGCGGGAAATGGCGAATAGTTTGAAAAAAAAAAAAAAAAAAATTTTTGGCTAGGATGGTGTCCAATGGACGATTGAACGCGAAGGTAAACAACCCATTTTTTTTTTTGCTTCCCCTACCTAACGACGTAATTTGCAAGACGTTGGAAAATATTGCCCTCTAAATCTACAAACACTGTAGGTTGTTTACGACATAAAGGCACGTGTGTGTATATACATTTATTTATCTATTTATATTTTGCTTTGTCGCTGTCTCCAGCGTTAACGAGGTAGCGCAAGGAAGTAGACGAAAGAATGGCCCAACCTACCCACATACACATGTATATACATACATACACATATATCTATCTATCTATCTATCTATCTATCTATCTATCTATCTATCTATATATATATATATATATATATATATATATATATATATATATATATATATATATATATTCTTTTCTTTCTTTCTTTCAAAACTATTCGCCATTTCCCGCATTAGCGAGGTAGCGTTAAGAACAGAGGAGTGGGCCTTTGAGGGAATACCCTCACCTGGCCCAATTCTCTGTTCCTTCTTTTGGAAAATTAAAAAAAAACGAGAGGGGAGGATTTCCAGCCCCCCGCTCCCCTCCCCTTTTAGTCGCCTTCTACGACACGCAGGGAATACGTGGGAAGCATTCTTTCTCCCCCTATCCCCAGGGAACATATATATATATATTATATATATATATATATATATATATATATATATATATATATATATATATATATATATATATATATATATATTAGTATACTTTGTCGCTGTCTCCCGCGTTAGCGAGGTAGCGCAAGGAAGTAGACGAAAGAATGGCCCAACCCACCCACACACACATGCATATACATAAACGCCCACACACGCGCATATACATACTATACATTTTAACGTATACATGCATATACATACACAGACATACATATGTACACATGTACATATTCCTACCTACCTTTCATCAAAATCTAGAAGATAACCATATTTACTACGATGCTGGTGGTGATGCAAAGAGAGAGAGGTGAGAGGAGGGAGAGAGAGAGAGAGAGAGGTGAGAGATGAGAGTGAGAGAGATGGAGGAGGAGAGAGAGAGAGAGGGGAGGGAGGAGAGAGGGGGAGGGATGACGAGAGAGAGTGAAGGAGGGAGAGAGGGAGAGGGGGGAGGAGGAGGGGGGGGGAGGTGGAGGAGGGAGGAGGGGGGGAGCGGGGAGAAGTGGAGGAGAGTAGGGAGTGCGAGAGAGAGAGAGAGGGGGAGAGAGAGGTAGGGAGAGAGAGAGTGAGAGAGAGAGGAGAGAGAGAGGGGGGAGGAGAGAGGATGGAGAGAAGAGAGAAGGAATGAACGGGTGTGTGTAGTTACGAAATCTGGAGGGTCGTACGAGGTTACGTCAAGTGTTCTAAATTCTTACGGGACTCAAGGCCATGTCCAGCGACACGTGTGTTGGCTGAGGGAGAGAGAGAGAGAGAGGGGGGGGGGGGAGGGACAACCCCGACCTTGATACAAGCCAAGTAATGCCCCATGCCCCCCTTCTCTCTCTCTCTCTCTCTCTTTTCTCTCTCTCTCTCTCTCTCTCTCTCTCTCTCTCTCTCCCTCCCTCCTATCTATCTCTCTCTCTCTCTCTCTCTCTCTCTCTCTCTCTCTCTCTCTCTCTCTCTCCCCCCCTCCCCCCCCTCTCTCTCTCTCCCTCCGTCCCCCCCCCTCTCTCCCTCCCTCCCTCCCCCGCCCTCTCTCTCTCCCTCCCTCCCTCCCCCCCCCCCCCTCTCTCTCTCTCTCTCTCTCTCTCTCTCTCTCTCTCGTAACCAGGCGTCCCTGCCCCCAGCTAAACGGCCACATCCGCTCCTCAGAGAACCCCCTGGGTCATCTGCCTTCCTTCACGAGGGCAGACCATAAAATTAACTCCCGTCTCTTGGTGGCCAGGCCGGCGACGGGGCGTTTCAAAAGGGAAGGACGAGCGAAGATAGAAAAAGAAAAAAGAGAGAAGAAAAAAAAAGGACACGGGTCATGGCAGGAGAGAAAAACGAAAATCATTAACGTCAATTTAGATTTAAGTATCATTTTCTTTCTTTCTTTCAAACTATTCGCCATTTCCCGCGTTAGCGAGGTAGCGTTTAAGAACAGAGGACTGGGGCCTTAAGAGGGAATATCCTCACCTGGCCCCCTTCTCTGTTCCTTGTTTTGGAAAATTAAAAAAAAAACGAGAGGGGAAGATTTCCAGCCCCCCGCTCCCTCCCCTTTTAGTCGCCTTGTACGACACGCAGGGAATACGTGGGAAGTATTCTTTCTCCCCTAACCCCAGGGATAATATATATATATATATATATATATATATATATATATATATATATATATATATATATATATATATATATTCCTATGAGTCCACGGGGAAAATGAAATACGAAAAGTTTTGCTTTGGACAATCACATGTTTACCAAATGGCGTCCTAGCTTCGTCTCTTCGATGTATATCAACTGACTGTTATATTTCTCTCTTGTGTCTCCCCTGATGATGTGATTATTACACGAAAGTGCACTTGGGAACTTTTCGTGTTTCATTTTCCCCGTGGACTCATAGGAATATCTTGATCACGCGCAAAATTGTGATCCTTTCCAATATATATATATATATATATATATATATATATATATATATATATATATATATATATATATATATATATATGCTTGACGCTTCATCCTGTAAACAATTCTTGTATACCAACCACAATCTGAACCTTCGTTTCATAAGTAATTTCACGTATGTAACCCGAACGTCCAACGAATATACAAAACAATTCAAGTACTTCACATTAAAAATGAGTGTCACAAGTGGAATAATAAAAAAAGAAAACGGAACGTATTACCGAGATAATCATCATTTTCTTCTTTTTTTTTACACAGCAAAGGGAAGCGGGTACTGTACAGTTAGCAAGGCCAAAGAAAAAAGGAGTAAAAGATCCTTCACCATCTAACCTTGATTAGGTAAACCTATGTAAGCTCCTGGGGGATAATGGGGTCCCTATGTTTCTCATGGTTTCCTTGACACACCTACCTGTCTGTTCTCGCACTTAATGTCACTTGTGTCCGTCGCCACAGCTGGCTGAGCAAGCCACCGTCACATGCAAATCTTAATTCTCTCTCTCTTCACATTCACCTCTTTAACATGAAGGGGATATCATTTTTATGTATATAGGATTTACGGGCTGGGGTGGTGTTCCATGTTGCTCTCTGCTAATTAAAAACATCTTTCAGGTTGAAATGTGTCTACCAGGTTTCATATATATATATATATATATATATATATATATATATACACTACATGTCTGACACAATGCAGTATTCCCCTACCTTTTCCTCATTCCCAAGTTAAACTCCACACCACACACACACACTAAATACAAATATATATCTTTTCTTTCTTTCAAACTATTCGCCATTTCCCGCATTAGCAAGGTAGCGTTAAGAACAGAGGACTGGGCCTCTGAGGGAATATCCCCACCTGGCCCCCTTCTCTGTTCCTTCTTTTGGAAAATCAAAAAAAAAAAAAAAAAAACAAGAGGGGAGGATTTCCAGCCCCCCCCGCTCCCTTCCCTTTTAGTCGCCTTCTACGACACGCAGGGAATACGTGGCAAGTATTCTTTCTCCCCTATCCCCAGGGATAAATAAATAAATAAATATATACATATATATATATATATATATATATATATATATATATATATATATATATATATATATATATATATATATATATATATATATATATATATATATATATATATATGTGGAGCGGAGGAGGGGGGGGAGGGGTGCTAGAAATTCTCCCCTCCAGTTTTTACTTTTCCAAAAGAGGGAACAGAGAAGGGGGCCAAGTGAGGATTTTCTCTCCTAAGGCTCAGTCCTCTGTTCTTAACGCTACCTCGCTAACACTGGAAACGGCGAATATGAACGAAAAAAAAAAAAAAAAAATATATATATATATATATATATATATATATATATATATATATATATATATATATATATATATTCATCTATTCATATTATACTTAATCGCTGTCTCCCGCGTTAGCGAGGTAGCGCAAAAAAACAGACGAGGAATGGCCCAACCCACCCACATACACATGTATGTACATAAACGCCCACACACGCACATATACATACATATACATTTCAACGCATACATACATATACATACACAGACATATACATATATACACATGTACATATCCACACTTGCTGCTTTCATCCATTCCCATCGCCACCCCTCCAAACACGAAATAGCATCCCCCCCCTCCACCGAGGCAACGTCACGAAGAGATAAAAAGGCCACATTCGCTCACACTCAGTCTTTAGCTGTTATGCACCGAAACCACATCTCCTTTTCCACTTCAAGGCCCCACAAAACTTTCCATGGTTTATCCCATACATTTCACATGCCCTGGTTCAATCCATTGGCAACACGTCGACCCCAGTATACCACATTGTTCCAATTCACTCTATTCCTTGCATGCCTTTCACCCTCCTGTATGCTCAGGCTCCGATCGCTCAAAATCTTTTCCACTCGATCCTTCCACCTCCAGTTTGGTCTCCCGCTTCTCCTTCTTCCCTCCACCTCTGACGTATGTATCCTTTTGTCAATCTTTCCTCACACATTCTCTCCATGTGTCCAAACCATTTCAACATACCCTCTTCTGCTTTCTCATCAAACTCTTTTTATTACCACACATTTCTCTTATCCTTTCATTACGTACTCGATCAAACCACCTCACATATCATATTGTCCCCTAACACTTCCTTTCCAACACATCCATCCTCCTCCGCACAACCCTATCTATAGACCATGCTTCGCAACCATATAACATTGTTGAAACCACTATTCCTTTAGACACCCATTTTTGCTCTCCAAGATAACGTTCTCGCCTTCCAAATATTCTCCAACTCTCCCAGAAGCTTCGCCCCCTCCGCCACCTTGTGACTCACTTCCGCTTCCATGGTTCCATCCGCTGCTAAGTCCACTCCCAGATATCTAAAACTCTTCACTTCCTCCAGGTACTCTCCATTCAAACTTACCTCCCAATCAACTTGTCCCTCAAACCTAGAGAGCCTAATAACCTTGCTCTTATTTACATTTACTCTCAGCTTTCTTCTTTTACACACTTCACCAAACTCAGTCACCAACTTCTGCAGTTTCTCACCGGAATCAGCCACCAGCGATGTATCATCAGCAAACAACAAGAGACTCACTTTCCAAGCCCTCTCATCCACAACAGACTGCATACTTGCCACTCTCTCCAAAACTCTTACATTCACCTCCCAAACCACCCCATCCATAAACAAATTAAACATTCATGAAGACATCACGCACCCCTGCCGCAAACCGACATTCACAGGGAACCAATCACTTTCCTCTCTTCCTATTCGTACACATGCCTTATATCCCTGGTAAAAACTTTTCACTGCTGCTAGCAACTTAAATCCCACATCATATACTCTTGATACCTTCCACAGAGCATCTCTATCAACTCTATCATATGCCTTCTCCAAATCCATAAATGCTACATACAAATCCGTTTGCTTTTCTAAGTATTTCTCACATACATTCTTCAAAGCAAACACCTGATCCACACATCCTCTACCGCTTCTGAAACCACACTGCTCTTCCCCAATCTGATGCTCTGTACATGCCTTCACCCTCTCAATCAATACCCTCGCATTTAATTTCCCAGGAATAATTAACAACCTTATACCTCTGAAATGTGAACACTCACCTCTATCCCCTTTGCCTATGGCACTATGCATGCATTCCGCCAATCCTCAGGCACTTCAACATGAATCATTCATACACTGAATATCCTTACCAACCAATCAACAGCAAATTCACTCCCTTTTATTTAAATAAATTCCACTGCAATACCATCCAAATCCGCCCCCTTGCCAGCTTTCATCTTCCACAAAGCTTTCACTACCTTATCTCTGTTTACCAAAGCATTCTCCCTGACTCTCTCACTTCACAAACCACCTTGACCAAAACACCCTATATCTGCCACTCTATCATTAAATACATTCAACAAACCTTCAAAATACTCACTCCATCTCCTCACTTCACCAATACTTGTTATTACCTTCCCATTAGCCCACTTCACCGATGTTCCCATTTGTTCTCGTCTTATGCACTTTATTTACCTCCTTCCAAAACATCTTTTTATTCTCCCTAATATTTAATGACACTCTTACCCTAACTCTCATTTGCCCTCTTTTTCACCTCTTGCATATTTCTCTTGACCTCCAGCCGCTTTCTTTTATATACCTCCCAGTCATTTGCACCACTGCCCTTCAAAAATCATCCAAATGCCTCTCCTTCTCTTTCACTAATAATCTTACTTCATCCCACCTCTCCAACAGCCAGGATTCGAACCCAGGATCTTTTCCGTGGTATTCAATGAAAGCAGGCGATTATGTGCACGCTCTATACTCGTGTTCATATATATATATATATATATATATATATATATATATATATATATATATATATATATATATATATATATATATATATATTGGAAAGGATCACAATTTTGCGCGTGATCAAGATATTCCTATGAGTCCACGGGGAAAATGAAACACGTTTCATTTTCCCCGTGGACTCATAGTCATATATATATATATATATATATATATATATATATATATATATATATATATATATACATATTTCGTTATCATTACCATTCCACCACAAAATCATGTTAACAGTATTCATCTACCCCACATCAGGTATGGAGGATCATATCACTCGCGAAATACACCCTACTAAAATCGCTTCCATATACATGACATTTACCAAGTCACTCGTATAACATATGGCAGCTGTCATCACACTGAATAGCAATGTATGGAACCCCCACATCTGACCCCATGACACGAACCCAACTGCACTAACCTATTTTCTGCACTAAAGTCATAACAAACCTATTTTGGCAGTTGTGGTACAGCCAGTAATGTATCTTCCTTTCTAACTGCAGACGGTGTGTATGTGCAGCAACCCCTTCAAGCCGACGCCCGTCACTTCGGCAGGTACTCGAAGTCCTTCGGCCTACAAGACGTAGGAGGAGGAGAAGGAGGAAGAGGGTGGTGGTCGTGGAGCAAGTGAGCTCCGGGAGAGCGACGCGCGTGGTACCTTCTCCCACCACGGCCGCCCAACGTAAACACAGTGACGCGTCAGCGAGGCTTGGACTCAGCACCAGAGAGTTGCCAGATTCGACCACCGGGCCAACGTGCGCGTTCTCCAAGCGCCGCTAACTCAACGTGGCACTTCTTCGTTCTCGTGGCTTGCCTCGGGGCCATGCTATATAAAAGACACCCTCGCGTGCCACCACGCTTTAACGCGACATCGATGTAAAAGCGGGGGGGTATGTATATATATAATTTCGACGCTTGTTTCATATTCCACGCGCGCGAAAGGCATTTTTTTCCCTCCCTCCCCCGGGTGAGGCGAGCAAAAAGTGAAAGCATTCAAAGGGAATTCGTGGCGAGATCTTCTATGTAAGGCTATGCACATCCAATGCGTAGTTTCTTCTCGGGGGGTACAATTTCTTTTTGGCGTATGGGATAGTATATGATCTCGGGTGAAATTTTGCGCCATCGCTTAAAGTTGTCTCTCGCGGGATCTGGCAAGTCGAACGATGTGTGCGCGTGCCTTACCGTCAGGTCTGATGATGCAACTCTCACGCCGTTATGATAAGCCAGGTCCTCCTCCTCGACAGAGATGCCACACCCGTTCGTCATTATCACGTGTGATGACCACAGTGGTTTCATTAGGGTGGAGGAGGAGGAGGAGGAGAGAGAGTTCTACCCTCGACACGGGGGGGGAGAAAGGTGCAATGGTATGGGGCCTCCCTGCTGTATTTACATGTACAAACCCACAGTTGACTGGCATGAAAATGCATGACGCTACCTACATGTGCAGCGAAGTTAAAAACAATGGCCAAGGACTACCAAATGAAACTCTGGCTCTCCCAGCAGCTACAATTAAACATTTGAGCTTCGTGGTGTAACTGTTAGAATTCTTGGCGTTACCCATTCACTGGCCGCCCAGGGTCGAGCGCCAAAGATTCGAATCCTGGTTGTGGTTTTCGGTCCACAGTCAACCGAGCTGTTCATCCACCCTTAGAGTTGGTCGATTAAATGGGCTTCCACCACCTCTTCTCTCCTCACTCTCCATGACTCACTTCGCATACCACCCCGCCACAAACACGAAACATCTGCCACGCAATCATCAAGCACACTCATCAGTCCTTATAAATATTCCACTCATCCTCGCCTCATGGTAATGCCTGTTGTCATTTTCCAGGCAACAGGCATTTAACATAAGGCGAGGCTGAGTGGAGTATTTAGAAGGACTGTTGAGTGTGCTTGATGATAGCGTGATAGACGTAGGGTGTTTGGGCCGGGGTGGCATACGAAGCGAGTCATGGAGAGTGTTTCGGTGAGGAGAAAAGAGGTGGTGAAAGCCCTGCGGAAGATGAAATGTGGCAAGGCAGCTGGGGTGGACGGTATTGCAGTTGAATCTCATTAGATAGGAGGTGACTGTGGGAAGACAAAGGTCAAGAACCTTCTTCTAAGTGCTTGGCCATGGACCTTAAAGAACTTGGCCAAGGACCTTTAAAGAACTTGGCTAAGAGCATTAACGAGCATGGTTGAGAACCTTAAATAATGAGCCTTGCCAAAAACCTTTTTAAGGACAGTTGAATGAGGACCTTAAGTGAAGGCCTTAACCTTTCTCCCCGGTGTGATGCTGTGTCATCTCTCTCTCTCTCTCTCTCTCTCTCTCTCTCTCTCTGTAACACAGGGACCGGCGTTACAAGAGACGATGACAACACCAGAAGCCCCACGACGTATCGAGAGAGAGAGAGAGACACGCCACACACAACATTCATCTGTTTTTCATTTATCTTTCATACACTTTCTTAGCACTGTCTCGCGTGTGTTTGGCTTCCACACATTACACCACAAGATCCCACATCCAAGCCACCGAGATAAGATAAGGACGCTGGTGTCGTGAGGTAACACGCACATCTTAAGATAAGGCTGCTACCGGGGAAGAGTACTGAGATGAATGATATATCATGGTCTGAGAGAGAGAGAGAGAGAGAGAGAGAGAGAGAGAGAGAGAGAGAGAGAGAGAGAGAGAGAGAGAGAGAAGAGAGAGAGAGAGAGTTTCGAACCTTGAAGTAGGCAATACATACATACCCACTCTCGACCATGAACTATTGTTTCCACCTCATCCCACGACCAGTCGTCCACTCACACACACCTCATCCCACGACCAGTCGTCCACTCACACACACCTCATCCCACGACCCAGACGTCCACTCACACACACCTCATCCCACGACCAGTCGTCCACTCACACACCTCATCCCACGACCCAGTCGTCCACTCACACACCTCATCCCACGACCAGTCGTCCACTCACACACCTCATCCCACGACCCAGTCGTCCACTCACACACACCTCATCCCACGACCAGTCGTCCACTCACACACACCTCATCCCACGACCCAGTCGTCCACTCACACACTTCATCCCACGACCCAGTCGTCCACTCACACACACCTCATCCCACAACCCAGTCGTCCACTCACACACACACCTCATCCCACGACCCAGACGTCCACTCACACACCTCATCCCACGACCCAGTCGTCCACTCACACACACACCTCATCCCACAACCCAGTCGTCCACTCACACACACACACCTCATCCCACGACCCAGACGTCCACTCACACACCTCATCCCACAACCCAGTCGTCCACTCACACACACACCTCATCCCACGACCCAGTCGTCCACTCACACACTTCATCCCACGATCCAGACGTCCACTCACACACACCTCATCCCACGACCCAGTCGTCCACTCACACACACCTCATCCCACGACCAGTCGTCCACTCACACACACCTCATCCCACGACCAGTCGTCCACTCACACACACCTCATCCCACAACCCAGTCGTCCACTTACCCACACCTCATCCCACGACCAGTCGTCCACTCACACACACCTCATCCCACGACCCAGTCGTCCACTCACACACCTCATCCCACGACCAGTCGTCCACTCACACACACACCTCATCCCACGACCCAGTCGTCCACTCACACACACCTCATCCCACGACCAGTCGTCCACTCACACACACCTCATCCCACAACCCAGTCGTCCACTCACCCACACCTCATCCCACGACCCAGACGTCCACTCACACACACCTCATCCCACGACCCAGACGTCCACTCACACACCTCATCCCAAGACCAGTCGTCCACTCACACACCTCATCCCACGACCCAGTCGTCCACTCACACACACCTCATCCCACGACCAGTCGTCCACTCACACACACACACCTCATCCCACGACCCAGTCGTCCACTCACACACACCTCATCCCACGACCCAGACGTCCACTCACACACCTCATCCCACGACCAGTCGTCCACTCACACACACACCTCATCCCACGACCCAGTCGTCCACTCACACACACCTCATCCCACGACCAGTCGTCCACTCACACACAACTCATCCCACGACCAGTCGTCCACTCACACACACCTCATCCCACGACCCAGTCGTCCACTCACACACACCTCATCCCACGACCCAGACGTCCACTCACACACCTCATCCCACGACCCAGACGTCCACTCACACACACCTCATCCCACGACCCAGTCGTCCACTCACACACACCTCATCCCACGACCCAGACGTCCACTCACACACCTCATCCCACGACCCAGACGTCCACTCACACACACACACCTCATCCCACGACCCAGTCGTCCACTCACACACACCTCATCCCACGACCCAGTCGTCCACTCACACACACCTCATCCCACGACCCAGACGTCCACTCACACACACCTCATCCCACGACCTGTCTCCTTTGGACGCAGCGCCCACACGTCGTACCACACCGACACTAGCAACACCATCGCCAAGGCCTTGATGTTTGGCAAAAGATTGCCCAACTGCTGTATTTGGCACGTCCTCTGCCGCACGTGTGCCTGAAACAAGGACGCGCACCATCAGCAATGACCTTCAAGGTACCAGACCTTTTCGAAGGCCTAAAACCTTTTCAAAAAAAAGGCCTCAGTTCAGACCTTATCGTCGGACTGGCTGGCGCCTCTGGGCCAAGCCAAAAGCTCGGGAGAGCTTTGCGACATCTTCTTCAGGTGTTTTTATTTACGACGCCCCATCACGCTTCTGCCACGCATCAGCACAGATACGAAGGACATCAGATGGTATGAGACCATGGGGTTCCACAAGGACTGCTTGTGGTAGTAGAGGGGGAAGATATGAGAAACACACACATCAGTGGGGTGAATGTGGGTAGGAATGCAGATAAATCCAAAAACATGCCCACTGTCATTCCGACGAAGAAGATACAAATAATGTTCGTCGAAGACTTGGAAGAGTGTATTTATTTGGTCTGTTCTTACACGAATTGCAAATATTGACATTCATGCACATTGTTCAAGATGGGAGCGAATCCATGAATGGAATGGTACAGTGACCCCATAATAATATTATATATATATATACATTTTTTTTTTTTTAAACTATTTGCCATTTCCCGCGTTGGCGAGGTAGCGTTAAGAACAGAGGACTGGGCATTTTTTGGAATATCCTCACCTGGCCCCCTTCTCTGTTCCTTCTTTTGGAAAATTAAAAAAAAAAAAAAAACCGAGAGGGGAGGATTTCCAGCCCCCCGCTCCCTCCCCTTTTAGTCGCCTTCTACGACACGCAGGGAATACGTGGCAAGTATTCTTTCTCCCCTATCCCCAGGGATAATATATATATATATATATATATATATATATATATATATATATATATATATATATATATATATAAAGAAAAAGAATATATATACTGTCCCTGGGGATAGGGGAGAAAGAATACTTGCCACGTATTCCCTGCGTGTCGTAGAAGGCGACTAAAAGGGGAGGGAGCGGGGGGCTGGAAATCCTCCCCTCTCGTTTTTTTTTTTTTTTTTTATTTTCCAAAAGAAGGAACAGAGAAGGGGGCCAGGTGAGGATATTCCCTCAAAGGCCCAGTCCTCTGTTCTTAGCGCTACCTCGCTAACGCGGGATATGACGATTAGTATGAAAGAAAAAAGAGATTATGATATAATATATATATATATATATATATATATATATATATATATATATATATATATATATATATATATATATATATATATTGGACAAATTTACCTTGGGCGAGGCTCACCCATCCTGAATTGACGAAACAGATAACGGTTTCGTCAGAGACCTTTACCCGCTTCAAAAAAGGGAGTCCAACCAGACCTTGCCTCGGCGCGTAGCGCAACACCCTTGGAGCTGACAGCGCCCTTAAATAATCGGTCTAGGTATTATATAATCTACTACTACTACTACTACTACTACTACTACTACTACTACTACTACTACTACTACCACTACTTCTACTATACTACTACCACTACTACTACTACTACAACTACTACTACTACTACTACTACTACTAATAATAATAATAATAATACTGTGTTCCAGCATGGAACTACTTATGGCCATCCAAGAACGCTTGCAAAAAAAAAACAAAACAAAAAACCAGGCATACCACACATGTGCACAGTGTTGTGACCGCCCGCCTTGCCCAGCCTTACCTAACAGCGGTGGCGAGGCAGCACGCGAGGGAGGGATACGAACCCGGCCCAAAATGCACCTCCGCCAAGGCCGTCGATCACCGAACACACCAACCGACCGTCCTTGTGGTCGAGGTGACGACCCACACCACGTATCCCCAGTCACCCCACCTCTCCATCCTCATCACTAGTTGCTACCACTATATATATATATATATATATATATATATATAGTGCATAGTGCCATTGTACAAAGGCAAAGGGGATAAGAGTGAGTGCTCAAATTACAGAGGTATAAGTTTGTTGAGTATTCCTGGTAAATTATATGGGAGGGTATTGATTGAGAGGGTGAAGGCATGTACAGAGCATCAGATTGGGGAAGAGCAGTGTGGTTTCAGAAGTGGTAGAGGATGTGTGGATCAGGTGTTTGCTTTGAAGAATGTATGTGAGAAATACTTAGAAAAGCAAATGGATCTGTATGTAGCAGTTATGGATCTGGAGAAGGCATATGATAGAGTTGATAGAGATGCTCTGTGGAAGGTATTAAGAATATATGGTGTGGGAGGGAAGTTGCTATAAGCAGTAAAAAGTTTTTACCGAGGATGTAAGGCATGTGTACGTGTAGGAAGAGAGGAAAGTGATTGGTTCTCAGTGAATGTAGGTTTGCGGCAGGGGTGTGTGATGTCTCCATGGTTGTTTAATTTGTTTATGGATGGGGTGGTTAGGGAGGTAAATGCAATAGTTTTGGAGAGGGGCAAGTATGCAGTCTGTTGTGAATGAGAGAGAGATTGGGAAGTGAGTCAGTTGTTGTTCACCAGAGATACAGCATTGGTGGGTGGTGATTCAAGTGAGAAACTGCAGAAGCTGGTGTAGGAGTTTGGAAATGTGTGTGAAAGGAGAAAGGTGAGAGTTAATGTTATTAGGTTCAGTCGGGTTGAGGGACCAATCAATTGGGAGGTAAGTTTGAATGGAGAAAAATTGGGGGAAGTGAAGTGTTTTAGATATCTGGGAGTGGATTTAATAGCGAATTGAATCATGGAAGCGGAAGTGAGTCACAGGGTGGGGGAGGGGCAAGGGATCTGGGAGCGATGAGGAATGTGTGGAAGGCGAGAACATTATCTTAGAAAGCAAAAATGGGTATGTTTGAAGGAATAGTGGTTCCAACAATGTTATATGGTTGCGAGGCGTGGGCTACAGATAGGGTTGTGCGGAGGAGGGTGGATGTGCTGGAAATGAGATGTGTGAGGATAATATGTGGTGTGAGGTGGTTCGATCAAGTAAGTAATGAAAGGGTAAGAGAGATGTGTGGTAATAAAAAGAGCGTGGTTAAGAGAGCAGAAAAGGGTGTGCTGAAATGGTTTGGACATATGGAGAGAATGAGTGAGGAAACATTGACAAAGAGGATGTATGTGTCAGAGATGGAGGGAACGAGGAGAAGTGGGAGACCAAATTGGAGGTGGAAGGATGGGGTGAGAAAGATTTTGAGCGATCGGGGCCTGAACATGCAGGAGGGCGAGGCGTGCAAGGAATAGAGTGAACTGGCACGCTGTGGTATACCGGGGTCGACGTGCTGTCAATGGACTGAAGAACGGCATGCGAAGCGTCTGGGGTAAACCAGGGAAAGTTCTGTGGGGCCTGGATGTGGAAAGAGAGCTGAGGTTTCGGTGCAGTACACATGACAGCTAGAGACTGAGTGTGAACGAATGTGGCCTTTGTTGTCTCTTTTCCTGGCGCTCCCTCGCCTGAGAGAGAGAGAGAGAAAGAGAGAGAGAGAGAGAGAGAGAGAGAGAGAGAGAGAGAGAGAGAGAGAGAGAGAGAGAGAGAGAGAGAGAGAGAGAGAGAGAGCGTTCATGAGATGGCCCTCCTGAAACGTTCAATTGCCTCTCCTACCTCCCTCCTCCTTGACGCCACGGCTCAACCTCAAAAAAAAAAAGGAAAATAATACAGTAATTATTATACCTATCAGGGGCTATGGCGTGGTATACGGTCCACCACCGTTTTTCTTTCTACGACGACGTGTCCGGTGTGTCGCTACTCTACAACCAGCCCTGTGCGAACGAATTACGTACGTAAGGCTCAGTCCAATTTACTCGCTCCAACCATCACCAGGGGGCGCTAGAGAGGTGACTGAATCCACCTAGTTCAAAATTATCTATCGGGGCGAAATATTCCTCCCTCTTTTGAAGGAGCGATGAGTGGATAGATCAAAATGAATTGGTTTACGCTTGAATATCATGTACACAAGTCCGTACGTTGCCCCATGTTGCTAAATGTAAGCCACACATACACACACACACACACACACACACACACACACACGAAAGAGGTATTTACCAACGCCTGAGTATACACAGACACACACACACGAAAGAGGTATTTACCAACGCCTAAGTACACACACACACACACACACACACACACACACGAAAGAGGTATTTACCAACGCCTAAGTACACACACACACACACACACGGACACAGACAAAACAATTTACCCTCTGCCTCGGTTCAGTGACTCCAAAGAACTGAGTGAACAACAACATGGCCATCTTATATTCTTATCTATTCCATTTACGGAATTTTACGAGCGAGAGAAGAAAGAAAGAAAAAAAAATGGTTAGAGAATACATAGAGTAAAGACGCTCATTTGACCACCGTGTCGCTGGAACGCGCGAAGAAGAGGAGGAAGACGGGGGGCGACGACGAGTGTGTGTGTGTGTGTGTGTGTGTGTGTGTGTGTGTGTGTGTGTGTGGCGGCTGATCTATCATGACTGAAATGAGGAGGAGCTAGTTGCCAGAGTTTCTTGGTGGGGGTGGGGGAACAGATGGCTGGCGTCTAGTGGCCAATGCAGGTGTCACTGACCATACCGCTGAAGGCCGCTGGATATACAGAGAGCAAGCAAGAAGTGAGGAGAGGAGAGAGGAGATAGGAGGAGGAGGAGATGATGTGTGTGTGTGTGTGTGTGTGTGGGTGGTTGAAGTACTCTGGGTCGACCAGACTCACGACGCTATAAACTGTAATGACGGCGGGCGCATTTGCGAGAGGGTGGTGTGTGGTGGAGAGGGTGGTAGAAGAAAGCAGACCGTCCCTCCTTCTTGTCCTCCTCCTTCTCCCAACTCTCTCTCTCTCTCTCTCTCTCCCTCACATAGTAAGAGTGAGAGCTCTTGGGGAGGAGACGACACATATACCACCCATATTTTCTAATCCACCCATGAGTTTCGGCCACTGATGGATGATGCCCACCTCACCTCACCCTCCTCCTCCCTCCGTCTTAGCTTTGAGGTCACACACGCACACACACGGGCGCGGGCGGGGGGGACACACAGACAGACGCCCTCCCATTGTCATTTCATCGCCACCCTCTTTGCTTTGGGTTCAGCTTAATCTTAGCGTTAGGCGACAATGCCTTGCAGTAGCACTTGCAAATAGGATCTGGAATGTTGGCTCTTACAAGAAGCAAACCCTTTGGATCTCCACTCAGAATTTCTATACATCTGACCAGTTTTAAAACGCTACTCGACCTTCTCCCAAAATACTAGCACACACACACACACACACATATATATATTATATATATATATATATATATATTATCCCTGGAGATAGGGGAGAAAGAATACTTCCCACGTATTCCCTGCGTGTCGTGGAAGGCGACTAAAAGGGGAGGGAGTTGGGGGCTGGAAATCCTCCCCTCTCGTTTTCAATTTTCCAAAACAAGGAACAGAGAAGGGGGCCAAGTGAGGATATTCCCTTAAAGATTCAGTCCTCTGTTCTTAACGCTACCTCTTTTTTTTTTTTTTTTTCACTCCATCCTTCCACCTCCAATTTGGTCTCCCACTTCTCCTCGTTCCCTTCACCTCTGACACATATATCCTCTTGGTCAATCTTTCCTCACTCATTCTCTCCATGTGACCAAACCATTTCAAAACACCCTCTTCTGCTCTCTCAACCACACTCTTGTTACCACCACACATCTCTCTTACCCTTTCATTACTTACTCAATCAAACCACCTCACACCACATATTGTCCTCAAACGTCTCATTTCCAACACATCCACCCTCCTCCGCACAACTCTATTCATAGCCCACGCCTCGCAATCATATACCATTGTTGGAACCACTACTCCTCCAAACATACCCACTTTTGCTCTCCGAGATAAAGTTATCGCCTTCCACACATTCTTCAACGCTCCCAGAACTTTCGCCCCCTCCCCCACCCTGTGACTCACTTCCGCTTCCACGGCTCCATCCAATCCCATGTCCACTCCCAGATATCCAAACTACCCCATCTCCTCCATTTTTTTCCATTCAAACCCACCTCCCAACCAACCTGTCCCTCAACCCCACAGAACCCAACAACCCTGCTCCCATCTACACTTACTCCCAACTTTCCTCTTTCACACACTTTACCAAACTCAGTCACCAGCTTCTGCAGCTTCTCATCCGAATCAGCCACCAGCGATGTATCATCAGCGAACAACAACTGACTCACTTCGCAAGATCTCTCATCCACAACAGACTTCATACTTGCCCCTCTCTCCAAAACTCTTGCATTCATCTCCCTAACAACCCCATCCATAAACAAATTAAACAACCATGGAGACATCACACACCCCTGCCGCAAACCGACATTTAACTGAAAACCAATCACTTTCCTCTCTTCCTACACGTACGCATGCCTTATATCCTCGATAAAAACTTTTCACTGCTTCTAACAACTTGCCTCCCACACCATATATTCTTAATACCTTCCATAGAGCATCTCTATCAACTCTATCATATGCCTTCTCCAGATCCACAAATGCTACATACAAATCCATTTGCTTTTCTAAGTATTTCTCACCTACATTCTTCAAAGCAAACACCTGATCCACACATCCTCTACCACTTCTGAAACCACACTGCTCTTCCCCAATCTGATGCTCTGTACATGCCTTCACCCTCTCAATCAATACCCTCCCATATAATCTCCCAGGAATACTCAACAAACTCATACCTCTGTAATTTGAGCACTCACTCTTATCCCCTTTGCCTTTGTACAATGGCACTATGCAAGCATTCCGCCAATCCTCAGGCACCTCACCATGAATCATACATACACTGAATAAATAAATAAATATATATATATATATATATATATATATATATATATATATATATATATATATATATATATATATTTTGATTTTCCAAAAGAAGGGACAGAGAATGGGGCCAGGTGAGGATATTCCCTCAAAGGCCCAGTCCTCTGTTTTTAACGCTACCTCGCTAACGCGGGAAATGGCGAATACTATGGAAAAAAAGAAATATATATATACATATATATATTGTTACGATCGTATGCCCTCATGTTCGTGTATATAACGTGTGTGTGTCCTTGTGTATAGAGACGTCCTCCTCTGAGAATGGCTCGGAGCTTCTGTTCCCACCAAGCATTAGGCTTATTAATTTAATTTTGAAACCAGATGGTCATTGGTCCTTGAGCTGTCCACCAAGAGGAGTGTGAGCTGGCCAGAATGTGCGTCGCTAGAATACCCCCAACCCATCACACACACAGTGCTCTGAGTCCCATAGCCAATCAAGGGTGGTGTTATAGCTAGCAGGGCGGAGACTCGTCTATGTAATGAATACCCAGCCACCCGCTGACAGGCCTCTCTCTCTCTCTCTCTCTCTCTCTCTCTAGCCCAGCGAGGTAAGTGGTCCCCCCCCCCCCTGCTGTAAGCCTGTAAGCCCTGCTGTGCTGTAAGCCTGTAAGCCCCGCTGTGCTGTAAGCCTGTAAGCCCTGCTGTGCTGTAAGCCTGTAAGCCCCGCTGTGCTGTAAGCCTGTAAGCCCTGCTGTGCTGTAAGCCTGTAAGCCCCGCTGTGCTGTAAGCCTGTAAGCCCTGCTGTGCTGTAAGCCTGTAAGCCCTGCTGTGCTGTAAGCCTGTAAGCCCTGCTGTGCTGTAAGCCTGTAAGCCCTGCTGTGCTGTAAGCCTGTAAGCCCCGCTGTGCTGTAAGCCTGTAAGCCCCGCTGTGCTGTAAGCCTGTAAGCCCCTGCTGTGCTGTAAGCCTGTAAGCCCTGCTGTGCTGTAAGCCTGTAAGCCCTGCTGTGCTGTAAGCCTGTAAGCCCCTGCTGTGCTGTAAGCCTGTAAGCCCTGCTGTGCTGTAAGCCTGTAAGCCCTGCTGTGCTGTAAGCCTGTAAGCCCCGCTGTGCTGTAAGCCTGTAAGCCCTGCTGTGCTGTAAGCCTGTAAGCCCCGCTGTGCTGTAAGCCTGTAAGCCCTGCTGTGCTGTAAGCCTGTAAGCCCCTGCTGTGCTGTAAGCCCTGCTGTGCTGTAAGCCTGTAAGCCCCGCTGTGCTGTAAGCCTGTAAGCCCTGCTGTGCTGTAAGCCTGTAAGCCCTGCTGTGCTGTAAGCCTGTAAGCCCTGCTGTGCTGTAAGCTTGTAAGCCCCGCTGTGCTGTAAGCCTGTAAGCCCTGCTGTGCTGTAAGCCTGTAAGCCCTGCTGTGCTGTAAGCCTGTAAGCCCTGCTGTGCTGTAAGCCTGTAAGCCCTGCTGTGCTGTAAGCCTGTAAGCCCCGCTGTGCTGTAAGCCTGTAAGCCCCGCTGTGCTGTAAGCCTGTAAGCCTGCTGTGCTGTAAGCCTGTAAGCCCTGCTGTGCTGTAAGCCTGTAAGCCCCGCTGTGCTGTAAGCCTGTAAGCCCTGCTGTGCTGTAAGCCTGTAAGCCCCGCTGTGCTGTAAGCCTGTAAGCCCTGCTGTGCTGTAAGCCTGTAAGCCCTGCTGTGCTGTAAGCCTGTAAGCCCTGCTGTGCTGTAAGCCTGTAAGCCCCGCTGTGCTGTAAGCCTGTAAGCCCTGCTGTGCTGTAAGCCTGTAAGCCCTGCTGTGCTGTAAGCCTGTAAGCCCTGCTGTGCTGTAAGCCTGTAAGCCCCGCTGTGCTGTAAGCCTGTAAGCCCTGCTGTGCTGTAAGCCTGTAAGCCCTGCTGTGCTGTAAGCCTGTAAGCCCTGCTGTGCTGTAAGCCTGTAAGCCCCGCTGTGCTGTAAGCCTGTAAGCCCTGCTGTGCTGTAAGCCTGTAAGCCCCGCTGTGCTGTAAGCCTGTAAGCCCGCTGTGCTGTAAGCTGTAAGCCCCGCTGTGCTGTAAGCCTGTAAGCCCCGCTGTGCTGTAAGCCTGTAAGCCCTGCTGTGCTGTAAGCCTGTAAGCCCTGCTGTGCTGTAAGCCTGTAAGCCCTGCTGTGCTGTAAGCCTGTAAGCCCTGCTGTGCTGTAAGCCTGTAAGCCCCGCTGTGCTGTAAGCCTGTAAGCCCCTGCTGTGCTGTAAGCTTGTAAGCCCTGCTGTGCTGTAAGCCTGTAAGCCCTGCTGTGCTGTAAGCCTGTAAGCCCCTGCTGTGCTGTAAGCCTGTAAGCCCTGCTGTGCTGTAAGCCTGTAAGCCCTGCTGTGCTGTAAGCCCGTAAGCCCGTTATGATTATCAAAGTGTGATGTTATCGAAGAAATGTCATAAAGGAAAGAGATCCCTTGGCTTGAAATCTTACCTGGAATGTGAACTCATGTACAAATATTAACTCATGTTCAATGTTAACCCATGTTCAGTGTTAACTCATGTTGAATGTGAACGCATGTTCAATGTTAAACTCATGTTCAATGTTAACCCATGTTCAGGGTTAACTCATGTTCAATGTTGACTCATGTTCAATGTTAAACTCATGTTCAATGTTAACCCATGTTCAGTGTTAACTCATGTTCAATGTCGACTCATGTTCAATGTTAACTCATGTTCAATGTTAACCCATGTTCAGTGTTAACTCATGTTCAATGTCGACTCATGTTCAATGTTAACCCATGTTCAGTGTTAACTCATGTTCAATGTTGACTCATGTTCAGGGTTAACTCATGTTCAATGTTAACCCATGTTCAGGGTTAACTCATGTTCAATGTTGATTCATGTTCAATGTTAACCCATGTTCAATGTTAAACTCATGTTCAATGTTAACCCATGTTCAATGTTAACTCATGTTCAATGTTAAACTCATGTTCAGTGTTAAACGTCAATGATTCATGCCTGATTTATGTGCTTATCTTCGTACACTTCAATTCTTTTTCATTGTAAGTAGATTTAATGTAATGCTGGTCTTTAATTCAACAGTGTAACCCTGAGTTGTGTAACTTAACAAATCTATAACGTCCTTGCAAAGACGAGGATCTGTATAGTATTTGTAACATATATATATGTTACTGGCGACCTTGCCCCAACAGGTATTGAGTTCGTAACAATATATATATATATATATATATATATATATATATATATATATATATATATATGTTGGAAAGGATCACAATTTTGCGCGTGATCAAGATATTCCTATGAGTCCACGGGGGAAAATGAAACACGAAAAGTTCCCAAGTGCACTTTCGTGTAATAATCACATCATCAGGGGAGACACAAGAGAGAAATATAACAGTCAGTTGATATACATCGAAGAGACGAAGCTTCGTCTATATATATATATATATATATATATATATATATATATATATATATATATATATATATATATATATATACACATATATTAAGCAAAAAAGAGATTGTGACATCTCTGTTCATAGGAAACCCAGATATACCTTCCATTCCTGAGTCTGATGTAACTAGAATATCTGAGAAGGTCTTTTCTGAGGACACCTTCTCTAGTTTAGATATTGCACCGCAGATCGTATCAAAATTAGAAAAACTTGGTTTCTCATCAATGACGATGGTCCAGCAAATGAGCATCCCGCCCATTCTGGCTGGTAAAGATACTCTCATAAGGTCTCAGACAGGATCAGGGAAGACCTTGACCTATGCCCTACCCATCATCCATCACCTTATGATGAAAACTCCACATATCCAGCGAAGTGATGGTGTGCTTGCTCTCATCATTGTACCGACAAGGGAGTTAGCACAACAAAGTTACCAGTGGTTTGAAAAGTTATGTAAGATTGGTGCGGTAGGAGAAGTTGACGTGTACTCCATGCGCAAGCTACAACCTAGCTCTGAAAGACGACAGCAGCTCCGTCCACGTCGGTAGCTGGTGCGCGACTGTCATCAGGTGTTGGGTGATGCTGGCAGCCACAAGAACAACTGGTCCAGCTGCTCAAACACTGACCGAGGAATGACTGAAGACCCGAATGGAACGACACCTTGCGATGTGTGGTGGTGCAGCTTCTGCAGATCTTCACCACAGTGAGGTTCGTGGTCTGTCTCTCGGAGGGGATGAGGGTCGCGGTGGCGAGCGACGTCGGGTATGGGGGAGCCGTCCACTGTGGTCGGACATACAAGAGTGGAAGATCATCACGTTCAAGATAATCGTCTGTGGACAACGGCCGGGCTCATAACGTCTTCGATGTGGCCCGGGCTATCGTGCCAGCCTGTGCGGCACTTCAGCAACCCGGAATTATTCCCTGAAACAACGCTTGGAAGGAGGCAGAAGTGATATTGTGACAGTGATTGTGTCAGCGTCGCGTCGCCTCGCCGCAGTGTATCGAGACAGACTTCCCCAGAACTTTTTAAAGGGGAAGTAAATGTTTATAGTTGTGTTACTGGAGTGATAGTTTTCATGCATGTTGTTTTGACAAGAAAATAGTGAAGTTGGAGAAAAATGTAGCTTAGACATTGAAGCTTATTGATTCACTGGTGAAATTGATGAGAACTGCTATTGACGTTTGTGTGAATAAATTGTACATTTCCTTTTCCATAGCCAGAGGTTGATCCATTATGTGACGTTCATTTTTTTTTCATTCTTTTCAAGCTAAAAGTTTGTTTTCTAAATTGTTTCTTACATTTTTCATATGTATATGTATGTGTGTGTGTGTGTGTGTGTATGTGCGTATGTGTGTGTATGTGTGTGTGTGTGTGTGTGTGTGTGTGTATATATATATGTATATTATCCCTGGGGATAGGGGTGAAAGAATACTTCCCACGTATTCCTCGCGTGTCGTAGAAAGCGACTAGAGGGGACGGGAGCGGGGGGCCAGAAATCCTCCCCTCCTTGTATTAACTTTCTAAAATGGGAAACAGAAGAAGGAGTCACGCGGGGAGTGCTCATCCTCCTCGAAGGCTCAGAGTGGGGTGCCTAAATGTGTGTGGATGTAACCAAGATGTAAAAAAAGGAGAGATAGGTAGTATGTTTGAGGAAAGGAACCTGGATGTTTTGGCTCTGAGTGAAACGAAACTCAAGGGTAAAGGGGAAGAGTGGTTTGGAAATGTCTGGGGAGTGAAGTCAGGGGTTAGTGAGAGGACAAGAGCAAGGGAAGGAGTAGCAATACTCCTGAAACAGGAGTTGTGGGAGTATGTGATAGAATGTAAGAAAGTAAATTTTCGATTAATATGGGTAAAATTGAAAGTTGATGGAGAGAGGTGGGTGATTATTGGTGCATATGCACCTGGGCATGAGAGGAAAGATCATGAGAGGCAAGTGTTTTGGGAGCAGCTAAATGAGTGTGTTAGCGGTTTTGATGCACGAGACCGGGTTATAGTGATGGGTGATTTGAATGCAAAGGTGAGTAATGTGGCAGTTGAGGGAATAATTGGTATGCATGGGGTGTTCAGTGTTGTAAATGGAAATGGTGAAGAGCTTGTAGATTTATGTGCTGAAAAAGGACTGATGATTGGGAATACCTGGTTTAAAAAGCGAGATATACATAAGTATACTTATGTAAGTAGGAGAGATGGCCAGAGAGCGTTATTGGATTACGTGTTAATTGACAGGCGTGCGAAAGAGAGACTTTTGGATGTTAATGTGCTGAGAGGTGCAACTGGAGGGATGTCTGATCATTATCTTGTGGAGGCTAAGGTGAAGATTAGTATGGGTTTTCAGAAAAGAAGAGTGAATGTTGGGGTGAAGAAGGTGGTGAGAGTAAGTGAGCTTGGGAAGGAGACCTGTGTGAGGAAGTATCAGGAGAGACTGTGTACAGAATGGAAAAAGGTGAGATCAATGGAAGTAAGGGGAGTGGGGGAGGAATGGGATGTATTTAGGGAATCAGTGATGGATTGCGCAAAAGATGCTTGTGGCATGAGAAGAGTGGGAGGTGGGCTGTTTAGAAAGGGTAGTGAGTGGTGGGATGAAGAAGTAAGAGTATTAGTGAAAGAGAAGAGAGAGGCATTTGGACGATTTTTGCAGGGAAAAAATGCAATTGAGTGGGAGAAGTATAAAAGAAAGAGACAAGAGGTCAAGAGAAAGGTGCAAGAGGTGAAAAAAAGGGCAAATGAGAGTTGGGGTGAGAGAGTATCATTAAATTTTAGGGAGAATAAAAAGATGTTCTGGAAGGAGGTAAATAGGGTGCGTAAGACAAGGGAGCAAATGGGAACTTCAGTGAAGGGCGTAAATGGGGAGGTGATAACAAGTAGTGGTGATGTGAGAAGGAGATGGAATGAGTATTTTGAAGGTTTGTTGAATGTGTCTGATGACAGAGTGGCAGATATAGGGTGTTTGGGTCGAGTTGGTGTGCAAAGTGAGAGGGTTAGGGAAAATGATTTGGTAAACAGAGAAGAGGTAGTAAAAGCTTTGCGGAAGATGAAAGCCGGCAAGGCAGCAGGTTTGGATGGTATTGCAGTGGAATTTATAAAAAAAGGGGGTGACTGTATTGTTGACTGGTTGGTAAGGTTATTTAATGTATGTATGACTCATGGTGAGGTGCCTGAGGATTGGCGGAATGCGTGCATAGTGCCATTGTACAAAGGCAAAGGGGATAAGAGTGAGTGCTCAAATTACAGAGGTATGAGTTTGTTGAGTATTCCTGGTAAATTATATGGGAGGGTATTGATTGAGAGGGTGAAGGCATGTACAGAGCATCAGATTGGGGAAGAGCAGTGCGGTTTCAGAAGTGGTAGAGGATGTGTGGATCAGGTGTTTGCTTTGAAGAATGTATGTGAGAAATACTTAGAAAAGCAAATGGATTTGTATGTAGCATTTATGGATCTGGAGAAGGCATATGATAGAGTTGATAGAGATGCTCTGTGGAAGGTATTAAGAATATATGGTGTGGGAGGCAAGTTGTTAGAAGCAGTGAAAAGTTTTTATCGAGGATGTAAGGCATGTGTACGTGTAGGAAGAGAGGAAAGTGATTGGTTCTCAGTGAATGTAGGTTTGCGGCAGGGGTGTGTGATGTCTCCATGGTTGTTTAATTTGTTTATGGATGGGGTTGTAAGGGAGGTAAATGCAAGAGTCCTGGAAAGAGGGGCAAGTATGAAGTCTGTTGGGGATGAGAGAGCTTGGGAAGTGAGTCAGTTGTTGTTCGCTGATGATACAGCGCTGGTGGCTGATTCATGTGAGAAACTGCAGAAGCTGGTGAATGAGTTTGGTAAAGTGTGTGGAAGAAGAAAGTTGAGAGTAAATGTGAATAAGAGCAAGGTTATTAGGTACAGTAGGGGTGAGGGTCAAGTCAATTGGGAGGTGAGTTTGAATGGAGAAAAACTGGAGGAAGTGAAGTGTTTTAGATATCTGGGAGTGGATCTGTCAGCGGATGGAACCATGGAAGCGGAAGTGGATCATAGGGTGGGGGAGGGGGCGAAAATTTTGGGAGCCTTGAAAAATGTGTGGAAGTCGAGAACATTATCTCGGAAAGCAAAAATGGGTATGTTTGAGGGAACAGTGGTTCCAACAATGTTGTATGGTTGCGAGGCGTGGGCTATGGATAGAGATGTGCGCAGGAGGATGGATGTGCTGGAAATGAGATGTTTGAGGACAATGTGTGGTGTGAGGTGGTTTGATCGAGTAAGTAACGTAAGGGTAAGAGAGATGTGTGGAAATAAAAAGAGCGTGGTTGAGAGAGCAGAAGAGGGTGTTTTGAAATGGTTTGGGCACATGGAGAGAATGAGTGAGGAGAGATTGACCAAGAGGATATATGTGTCGGAGGTGGAGACCAAATTGGAGGTGGAAAGATGGAGTGAAAAAGATTTTGTGTGATCGGGGCCTGAACATGCAGGAGGGTGAAAGGAGGGCAAGAAATAGAGTGAATTGGAGTCATGTGGTATACAGGGGTTGACGTGCTGTCAGTGGATTGAAGCAAGGCTTGTGAAGCGACTGGGGTAAACCATGGAAAGCTGTGTAGGTATGTATATTTGCGTGTGTGGACGTGTGTATGTACATGTGTATGGGGGGGGGGGGGGGGGTTGGGCCATTTCTTTCGTCTGTTTCCTTGCGCTACCTCGCAAACGCGGGAGACAGCGACAAAGTATAAAAAAAAAAAAAAAAAAAATATATATATATATATATATATATATACACATATATTAAGCAAGACACAGAGGGCTTACAACGAGGAATTTCTTGATCCACTTTATCTCATAAATGGAAAAGAACACAATGAAAGACAAATTGGACAGAGCATGACAAGGCTATAATGATTTCATACAGAATTATATTTCATAAATAATTATATCACAGCCCCACGATTCATGGCTCCACGCCTCTTCCCACCGACTACGTCTTGCCCAACACTGTGCTTTCTCAGACCACACAGATCATCTGGTGGGTGCTAAACATTTCTTGCTCCCCCCTGTGTCAACAGCTCCGTTTCCATTGTGTGTCAACACAGATGGCCCGCTGCTACTACTGCCCACCCATAACCAACTGACAGCTGGTGAAGGCAGACAGAAGCCAACAGACAGCTGGTGAAGCCATCACGCACCAGACTATCTATTTATTAATGAATATTATCTATTTATTCACTTGTTACATAGTGAGGGCCCCACTTCTGAAGTGGGGTCCTGGTGTGACGTCATGGTCCCTCATTCTCTGTGGGCACCTGTAGCTCCATCGCTGCGCTACACTCAGTAGCAGGGCAAGATGGACTCCCTTGACGCCTGAAGTTTTTTTTTTTTTTGACAGTTTATGTAACTGAAGAGTGACCTAACTTCAGTCAGGAAGGCAAGTTGGGAAGGTCCTGACCCAACTTGGGACTAGAGGGCAAGCTGGGAAGGCCCTGACTCAACTTGAGATTGTAGGGCAAGCTATGAAGGCCCTGACCCAACTTGAGACTGTAGGGCAAGTTGGGAAGGTCCTGACCCAACTTGAGACTGGAGGGCAACTTGGGAAGGCCCTGACCCAACTTGAGACTGTACGGCAACTTGGGAAGGTCCTGACCCAACTTGAGACTGTACGGCAAGCTATGAAGGCCCTGACCCAACTTGAGACTGGAGGGCAACTTGGGAAGGGCCTGACCCAACTTGAGACTGTACGGCAAGTTGGGAAGGCCCTGACCCAACTTGAGACTGGAGGGCAACTTGGGAAGGTCCTGACCCAACTTAAATCAGAGCAAGTAAACAGCGTCACGGTTGGCGTTTCTAACCGTGACGCACTCAAGATTCGCCCAGGGTCGAGCGCATGGGTTCGAATCCCGTTTCCAGCGGTCGGTCCACAGTCAACCCAGCTGTTTATTCATCCCTTGTGGTGGGCCGTTAAAATGGGTACCCGGCGCAGGGTAAGGTGTATATATATATATATATATATATATATATATATATATATATATATATATATATATATATATATATATATTCTTTCTTTCTTTCAAACTATTCGCCATTTCCCGCGTTAGCGAGGTAGCGTTAAGAACAGAGGACTGGGCCTAAGAGGGAATATCCTCACCTGGCCCCCTTCTCTGTTCCTTCTTTTGGAAAATTAAAAAAAAACAAGAGGGGAGGATTTCCAGCCCCCCGCTCCCTCCCCTTTTAGTCGCCTTCTACGACACGCAGGGAATACGTGGCAAGTATTCTTTCTCCCCTATCCCCAGGGATAATATATATATATATATATATATATATATATATATATATATATATATATATATATATATATATATATAGATATATATATATATATATATATATATACATATATATATATATATATATATATATATATATATATATATATATATATATATATATATATATATATATAGATAGATAGATAGATACACAGATAGATACACAGATAGATACACATAGATACAGAGAGAGAGAGAGAGAGAGAGAGAGAGAGAGAGAGAGAGAGGAGTGTTGTTGCCGGGCAGTGATATAAGACAGTAGGAGGGGAGTGGCTAGATCATACGAGTTCCCCCCCCCCCCCCCCCCCCCCCAGGGACATGACTGCGCGACGAGGGGTGACCTCTGACGACTTGTCTATGTTAACGACCGACTAACCACTCATTTACACGCACACACACACCCACACACACACACTGGAGGAGGGGAGATGGTATTTCATGTGTGGCGGGGTGGCGACGTAAATGGATGAAGGCAGCAAGTATAAATATGTACATGGGTATATATGTATATGTCTGTGTATGTATATGTATGTATACGTTGAAATGTGTATGTATGTATATGTGCGTGTGTGGGTGTTTATGTATATACATGTGTATGTGGGTGGGTGGGGCCATTCTTTCGTCTGTTTCCTTGCGCTACCTCGCTAACGCAGGAGACGACGATCAATCATAATATACATATATATCTTTTTTATTATACTTTGTATATATATATATATATATATATATATATATATATATATATATATATATAGAGAGAGAGAGAGAGAGAGAGAGAGAGAGAGAGAGAGAGAGAGAGAGAGAGAGAGAGAGAGAGAGAGAGAGAGAGAGCTTGAGAGAGAGAGCTTGAGAGAGAGAGAGAGAGAGAGAGAGAGAGAGAGAGAGAGAGAGAGAGAGAGAGAGAGAGAGAGCTTTAGAGAGAGAGAGAGCTTTAGAGAGAGAGAGAGAGAGAGAGAGAGAGAGAGAGAGAGAGAGAGAGAGAGAGAGAGAGAGAGAGAGAGAGAGAGAGAGAGCTTTAGAGAGAGAGCTTTAGAGAGAGAGCTTTAGAGAGAGAGAGAGACGCACCTTAATTCACCCGTTTGAGTCGAGGGAACAGCTTATGTGAGTGTAATTCCATCCGTTTTCTTTAGCTGTTAACCGCCCCTGCCTCTTTCCCTCCCCATGAGGTGGAGGGTACGGACCACAACCATGGCGTCTTCCACACAAGCCCTCTCTCTCTCTCTCTCTACTCTAACCCTGAATTAATTCATCCCCACCTCCTTATTAAATCCATATTCCCGGGCCTCGAACCCAACACACACATAACCACCACGACCATTCAGCCAATCAGGGGGAGTTGTCTCTCTCCACCAATTAACGAGTCCTCGCGTTCCTCATTACCTTTTAAGATGAGAACTGAATAACTAAACATAAAGGAAAGAAAGAGGGTCGTAAAATCAGGGCGCCCTTGGCAATTGGGTAAGGTCACCTAACCCTCAGTGAAGACTTGCAGTGTCTCCGTCTTCACTGCACGAAGGACTCATGTTCGTCATAACAAAAGTAACAACACTAGTTCAAAAGGACTCATGTTCTTCATAGTTCAAAAGGACTCATGTTCTTCATAGTTCAAAAGGACTCATGTTCTTCATAGTTCAAAAGGACTCATGTTCTTCATAGTTCAAAAGGACTCACGCTCTTCATAGTTCAAAAGGACTCACGCTCTTCATAGTTCAAAAGGACTCATGTTCTTCATAGTTCAAAAGGACTCATGTTCTTCATAGTTCAAAAGGACTCATGTTCTTCATAGTTCAAAAGGACTCATGTTCTTCATAGTTCAAAAGGACTCATGTTCTTCATAGCTCAAAAGGACTCATGTTCTTCATAGTTCAAAAGGACTCATGTTCTTCATAGTTCAAAAGGACTCATGTTCTTCATAGTTCAAAAGGACTCATGTTCTTCATAGTTCAAAAGGACTCATGTTCTTCATAGTTCAAAAGGACTCATGTTCTTCATAGTTCAAAAGGACTCATGTTCTTCATAGTTCAAAAGGACTCATGTTCTTCATAGTTCAAAAGGACTCATGTTCTTCATAGTTCAAAAGGACTCATGTTCTTCATAGTTCAAAAGGACTCATGTTCTTCATAGTTCAAAAGGACTCATGTTCTTCATAGTTCAAAAGGACTCGTGTTCTTCATAGTTCAAAAGGACTCATGTTCTTCATAGTTCAAAAGGACTCATGTTCTTCATAGTTCAAAAGGACTCATGTTCTTCATAGTTCAAAAGGACTCATGTTCTTCATAGTTCAAAAGGACTCATGTTCTTCATAGTTCAAAAGGACTCATGTTCTTCATAGTTCAAAAGGATTCATGTTCTTCATAGTTCAAAAGGACTCATGTTCTTCATAGTTCAAAAGGACTCATGTTCTTCATAGTTCAAAAGGACTCATGTTCTTCATAGTTCAAAAGGACTCATGTTCTTCATAACATCACGTAACAACACCAGTTCAATCTGGCTCCTTCTGCGAGGTCATACAATGCCACCAACTGCACGTCCAACGAACGGACTGAGACCTCGAAGGCATAACTTGGCTTCACAGGATCATCAGCAAACACATTCAACTCGTCCTCAACCCGACCCTCCTATGGGTAAGGACCAAAGGCTATATAAGCCTTTTTACGCTCAAGGGTTGTACCATCCATGTGTGAATGTGTGTGTGTGTGTGTGTGTGTGTGTGAAAGGAAGGTGCGAGTTTGAATGGAGAGAATGTGTAGGTTCCCTGGGAGGGGTTATGGCCGTGAATGGAACCATCGGGTGGGTGAGGGGGTGTAGAGAGACAAGGTTCTGGGAGCACTGAAGAAAGTGTGGAAAGGTCGTTCACTGGGAGGGCGAAAATGGGTATGTTTCAAGGTGAATTAGTCCCGAACGGTGTTGACATGGATGCGAGGCACTGGGTTATGGAGGAGGGTAGATGCGCGGCGAAATGAAAGGTTTGAGGGACAATACGTGGTGGCGTGAGGTGGGTGGGAGATGTGTGGTAACAAGAAAAGACAGCTGTTCCCATGAGCCACCAGCTGATGGCAGGGGGATCGACCTTCCGTCTCAGAGGGAAAAAGAAAGATAAAAAAAAAACAACTGAGGGAGACTCCCTTGCCCCAGCCACCAGCGGGGGAACTGACCGTGGAATGTGGGCCAACACAACGTTACTGTGCCAACAATTTGTACTACAGGCCCCATTTGGGGGGGAAGGTGGTTACATGGCCAGAGTGTAGACACGTGAGTGTAGTAACACGAAGGTAAGAAGGGAGATCAGAGAAGGATTTAGAAAAAGGCTTTCCCTGGGAGAGAGAATTTAAGCACACGATGTATATATATATATATATATATATATATATATATATATATATATATATATATATATATATCCCTGGCGATAGGGGAGAAAGAATACTTCCCACGTATTCCCTGCGTGTCGTAGGCGACTAAAAGGGGAGGGAGCGGGAGGCTGGAAATCCTCCCCTCTTGTTTTTTTTTTTTTAATTTTTCCAAAAGAAGGAACAGAGAAGGGGGCCAGGTGAGGATATTCCCTCAGAGGCCCAGTCCTCTGTTCTTAACGCTACCTTGCTAACGCGGGAAATGGCGAATAGTTTGAAAAAAGAAAGAATATGCAGAGAGAGAGAGAGAGAGAGAGAGAGAGAGAGAGAGAGAGAGAGAGAGAGAGAGAGAGAGAGAGAGAGAGAGATACACATTTTTTTTTTTCCAAAGTTGATCGCCGTATCCTGCGTCAGCAAGGTAGCGCCAGGAACAGAGTAATGTCCTCATCCGCTCACATCCATTCTCCAGTCATGTATAAAGTACTGCAACCACAACCCCCTGACCATAACCAAGCCACACAGACCTTTCCATGTTTTTCCCCGGCTGTTTTAAATGCCTTGGTTTAGCTCACTGACAGCACGTCGTCCCCCGTATATCATGTCGCCCCGATTCGGTCTATCCCGTACACGCCTCGCACCATCCTGCACTTAAAAGATATCCTTCACTCCATCCCTCCGCCTCCTTAGTTCCCTCTTTTCCTTGTTCCCTCCATTTCTGACAGGTGGATCCTCTTGGCCAACCTCTCCTCACTCATCCTCTCCATATGTCCAAACCGTTTCGGCACACCCTCTTCAGATCTCTCAAACAAACTCCTCTTACTACTACGCCTCTCTTTCTTACCCTTCGTGTCTTCTTGGACCAGCCTTCCTCACACATAACATATCCTCCTCAAACATTTCATTTCCACATTTTCATCTAAGGTCCACGCCTCACATCCATCCAACACAGACGGGACTACGAAAACATCATTCATTTTCTTTTCTGACCTTGAAAACTCCAGTCACGGACAAAAGTCCACGTTAAGAACGGGCCTTGATTGAAATATGAGAGGATTATGAAAGAGGAAAAGAATATGAGGAAAAGTATTTATGAAATTTGGAGGAAGTGAAAAACCAATTACAAAATGTGCCAGGTCATATCTATTGGGAAAGACATGTGTGGGTAGAGATTTCCAAAGGCTTCGAAGTGTAAGGGAAGAAATAGTTATCAAAACGGCCTACCCTCGAGTTGCCAACGGCCACAGAGTAATCCTGTGACGTAGCTGCTTGCCAAGTATCACGTTGTCTAGCTAGTGGTGGGTGGGGGGGACACAGGCAGTCAACACTCGGGCTCAAAAACCAAAGTAATACCCTACAGAAGAGAGAAAGTGAACCAACATTGCGGCGTTAGGGCAAAGCGGTCAAGTTTGGGTGTTAGCCTGGGACAGTTTAGAAATCGGACCGCTTTCGACTGAACTCTGTCAAGTCCGGAGGCAGAGAGAGCTAGAACCAAACCAGATGAGAGAGCATCGCTCCATACAAGGACGAATCAGTCCTTTGTATAAAGGGAGCAACTGTGGAGAAGAAAAGAAATTTCAACAAGACTCCCAGTTTCTTCAGAGGCCAGACTTAGCTATTTCCATAACGTGGGGTTTCTAAGAGGGATTGGACGTTACAATAATACCAATGAATGTTTAGTGAGTCGAGAGGTGGGAATCCAAAACGCGTCAGAGGAGAGACGAGAGTCGTGGGGAGTTTTCGATAGAGAGAGAGAGATGGGCAGACAGAAAGTGGGTCCTGGAGGCAATGAACTTAACAAGACTTCATGTACCCCACTGAGATATGCAGGTCTAGTGAGGAAGCTGTGTGTCACAAGACGAGGGAGGCAAGATCGAATGAGAGACGAGGGAGGAGAAGTGAAGGATGGGCAAGTCGTGAAGCGTACGAGTCCATTGAGTGACTCGTGGAAGAAAAGAAATCGTTGACCAAAGAAAAAAAAGAGGAGAAAAGTTGTGTATTCAATGATTTTTCTCAAACTGACTATAAGTCTGTGGTAGGTACGACCCTCTGGCAAGACAGTACGACCTTCGAGCACGACGGTACGACTATAAAACACGACGATACGACCCTTAAACACGTCGATACGGCCCTTAAGTACGAGTACGACCCTCGAGCACGACGGTACGACCCTTAAACACGACGATACGGCCCTTAAGTACAAGTACGACCCTCGAGCACGACGGTACGACCCTTAAACACGACGATACGGCCCTTAAGTACGAGTACGACCCTCGAGCACGACTGTACGACCCTTAAACACGACGATACGCCTCTCAAGTACGACGGTACGACCCTCAAACACGACGATACGACCCTTAAGTACGAGTACGACCCTCGAGCACGACGGTACGACCCTTAAACACGACGATACGGCTCTCAAGCACGACAGTACGACCCTTGAGCACGACGGCACGACCCTTGGGTTCGAAACGACGCCAGACCTAAAGGTCGTCTCGTCGTGTTGAAGGTCCCTACCCCCCACGCTGAATAGGTCGTGCCGTTCGTGGTCAATGGTCGTACCGTCGTGCTCCAAATGCATGCCGTCGTACGCCGGGGGTCGTCTCTCTCGCGCTCCGGTAGTTAATAAACGAGCAATTCGTGACTATACAATACAAAACATAGCACTCAGACCCAGGAACTGACGATCAACTAGACTTGCCACCATCAGTTCAAAAAACCCTATTGGATTAGGTGCGATAGTTTGGCCCGGACGTGGCGCTGTGCTCCCTTGCCAGACGTAAAGGCCAGGGGCTATAGATACACACCTATACTCAGATAGGCATTTCAAGGTTAATCTATATTTATATATATATTTATATATCATGACAGGGCTTCTATCCGTGCCCCGTCACTGACCAGAGAGACACAAGACGAATATTCGTACGATTTTCGTGGTTTATTTTCTTACTATGATCAAAAGTTTAAGATTTTCGTGGTTTATTTTCTTACTATGATCAAAAGTTTAAGATTTTCGTGGTTTATTTTCTTACTATGATCAAAAGTTTAAGATTTTCGTGGTTTTTTTTCTTACTATGATCAAAAGTTTAAGATTTTCGTGGTTTATTTTCTTACTATGATCAAAAGTTTAAGGTTTTCGTGGTTTATTTTCTTACTATGATCAAAAGTTTAAGATTTTCGTGGTTTATTTTCTTACTATGATCAAAAGTTTAAGATTTTCGTGGTTTATTTTCTTACTATGATCAAAAGTTTAAGATTTTCGTGGTTTATTTTCTTACTATGATCAAAAGTTTAAGATTTTCGTGGTTTATTTTCTTACTATGATCAAAAGTTTAAGATTTTCGTGGGTTTTTTTCTTACTATGATCAAAAGTTTAAGATTTTCGTGGTTTATTTTCTTACTATGATCAAAAGTTTAAGATTTTCGTGGTTTATTTTCTTACTATGATCAAAAGTTTAAGATTTTCGTGGTTTATTTTCTTACTATGATCAAAAGTTTAAGATTTTCGTGGTTTATTTTCTTACTATGATCAAAAGTTTAAGGTTTTCGTGGTTTATTTTCTTACTATGATCAAAAGTTTAAGATTTTCGTGGTTTATTTTCTTACTATGATCAAAAGTTTAAGATTTTCGTGGTTTATTTTCTTACTATGATCAAAAGTTTAAGATTTTCGTGGTTTTTTTTACTATGATCAAAAGCTTAAGATTTTCGTGGTTTATTTTCTTACTATGATCAAAAGTTTAAGATTTTCGTGGTTTATTTTCTTACTATGATCAAAAGTTTAAGATTTTCGTGGTATATTTTCTTACTATGATCAAAAGTTTAAGATTTTCGTGGTTTATTTTCTTACTATGATCAAAAGTTCAAGATTTTCGTGGTTTATTTTTCTTACTATGATCAAAAGTTTAAGATTTTCGTGGTTTATTTTCTTACTATGATCAAAAGTTACGATATATATCATAAGGTTGTGGCGGCCACGGTAAACTTATCACGGAAAAGCGATATCCACAAGGGTAGGAAGTCGTCATCACACTGTTATTTTACCTTTGGCTCTCTGCTTTTACCCATAGGGTAAGGGTGAGGGCGGGCAACAACACCTTGCCTTACGCACGCACTTGGACACGTCATTTAGGGAGGGACAGATGTGTGTGTGTGTGTGTGTGTGTGTGTGTGTGTGTGTGTGTGTGGAACGAGTGAATGAGACGGCACTATGAATGACACCACAGTGGTGGATGACCATGAATGACACCATGAGTGGTGGATGATCATGAATGACACCACATATACCACAGTGGTGGATGACCATGAATGACACCACAGTGGTGGATGACCATGAATGACACCACAGTGGTGGACGATCATGAATGACACCACAGTGGTGGATGACCATGAATGACACCACAGTGGTGGATGACCATGAATGACACCACAGTGGTGGATGACCATGAATGACACCATGAGTGGTGGATGATCATGAATGACACCACATATACCACAGTGGTGGATGACCATGAATGACACCACAGTGGTGGATGACCATGAATGACACCACAGTGGTGGACGATCATGAATGACACCACAGTGGTGGATGACCATGAATGACACCACAGTGGTGGATGACCATGAATGACACCACAGTGGTGGATGACCATGAATGACACCACAGTGGTGGATGACCATGAATGACACCACAGTGGTGGATGACCATGAATGACACCACAGTGGTGGATGACCATGAATGACACCACACACACACCACAGTGGTGGATGACCATGAATGACACCACAGTGGTGGATGACCATGAGTGACACCACAGTGGTGGATGACCATGAATGACACCACAGTGGTGGATGACCATGAATGACACCACAGTGGTGGATGACCATGAATGACACCACAGTGGTGGATGACCATGAATGACACCACAGTGGTGGATGACCATGAATGACACCACAGTGGTGGATGACCATGAATGACACCACAGTGGTGGATGACCATGAATGACACCACAGTGGTGGATGACCATGAATGACACCACAGTGGTGGATGACCATGAATGACACCACAGTGGTGGATGACCATGAATGACACCACAGTGGTGGATGACCATGAGTGACACCACAGTGGTGGATGACCATGAATGACACCACAGTGGTGGATGACCATGAATGACACCACAGTGGTGGATGGACCATGAGATGACACCACAGTGGTGGATGACCATGAATGACACCACAGTGGTGGATGACCATGAATGACACCACAGTGGTGGATGACCATGAGTGACACCACAGTGGTGGATGACCATGAATGACACCACAGTGGTGGATGACCATGAATGACACCACAGTGGTGGATGACCATGAATGACACCACAGTGGTGGATGACCATGAATGACCCCACAGTGGTGGATGACCATGAATGACACCACAGTGGTGGATGACCATGAATGACACCACAGTGGTGGATGACCATGAATGACACCACAGTGGTGGATGACCATGAATGACACCACAGTGGTGGATGACCATGAATGACCCACCACAGTGGTGGAAGACCATGAATGACACCACAGTGGTGGATGACCATGAATGACACCACAGTGGTGGATGACCATGAATGACACCACAGTGGTGGATGACCATGAATGACACACACACACCCAGTGGTGGATGACATGAATGACACCACAGTGGTGGATGACCATGAATGACACCACAGTGGTGGATGACCATGAATGACACCACAGTGGTGGATGACCATGAATGACACCACAGTGGTGGATCGACATGAATGACACCACAGTGGTGGACGACATGATGACACCACAGTGGTGGATGACCATGAATCGACACACACACACCACAGTGGTGGATGACCATGAATGACACCACAGTGGTGGATGACCATGATGACACCACAGTGGTGGATGACATGAATGACACCACAGTGGTGGTATGACATGAATGACACCACAGTGGTGGATGACCATGAATGACACCACAGTGGTGGATGACCATGAAATGACACCACAGTGGTGGATGACCATGAATGAAAACACCACAGTGGTGGATGACCATGGAATGACACCACAGTGGTGGATGACCATGAATGACCCACAGTGGTGGATGACATGAATGACACCACAGTGGTGGATGACCATGAATGACACCACAGTGGTGGATGACCATGAATGACACCACAGTGGTGGATGACCATGAATGACACCACAGTGGTGGATGACCATGATGACACCACAGTGGTGGATGACCATGAATGACACCACAGTGGTGGATGACCAGAAGGACACCACAGTGGTGGATGACCATGAATGACACCACAGTGGTGGATGATCATGAATGACACCACACACACACCACAGTGGTGGATGACCATGAATGACACCACAGGGGTGATGACCATGAATACACCACAGGGTGGATGACCATGAATGACACCACAGTGGTGGATGACCATGAATGACACCACAGTGGTGGTGACCATGAATGACACCACAGTGGTGGATGACCATGAATGACACCACAGTGGTGGATGATCATGATGACACCGACACACACACCACAGTGGTGGATGATCATGAAATGACACCACAGTGGTTGGATGACCATGCATGACACCACAGTGGGGTGGATGATCATGAATGACACCACAGTGGTGGATGACCATGAATGACACCACAGTGGTGGATGATCATGAATGACACCACAGTGGTGGATGACCATGAGTGACACCACAGTGGTGGATGACCATGAGTGACACCATGAGTGGTGGATGATCATGACTGCATGACAGGACGTCATCCATGACATAAGGGAAGTGGGAGAGAGGGGACAGGGGGGGGTGAAGTGGGGGCCCCCCCAGACGACCCTGACCTCGGCTGAACCCCGTGCCAATATTCGACCGCCGTTGGGGCGCGGGGCACGTCGTGAGGTGGACGAGAGAGAGAGAGAGAGAGAGAGAGAGAGAGAGAGAGAGAGAGAGAGAGAGAGAGA